>NW_026273366.1:0-217265 GCF_020536995.1 Dreissena polymorpha | reverse complement strand
GGGATATCGTGTTAAAAAGTCGGCGTACATGTGAAAAGAAAGTAAATTCCACCTAACACATGCATGCATGTATAAAATTGTTTGTTTTTTCAGGGTGCACTGTGTTGATCTATGTGCTGTGGACTGATATTGCTTTCGAATCAAAAGATAAAGCGACGTGTTTTTCTTATATGATGCAATATGAATGATGTTATATATAAAAAACTATGCAAATTAGCAAAAAGTGGTCTTTTGCACATGAGCTATTTAATTGACCTTCTGAAGTAAAAAAGTCAAGGTCCCTCTAAACCGGAATCTTTCGTAACCGAATTTCCTCTCGATCCCAGAGGTGTCCGGTTTAGAGGGGTTCCACTGTTTTTGCAGAATAACTAAAATTTTCCATTTGCTTTTGCAGTATAAAACAGCGGAACGTGTATGCATGTTAAAACTGAACCGTTCAACAATATGACTTATCTACGCTGATATATATCTCGTTATAATATTGATTGTATAGGGTTTCTGGCATGTACGTACACATAGACACATGTCTCAATCCTTTTTGGAGTGTTAAGGATAACGGCTGACATAAATTATGACGTCCAGCCTAGAATACCATCTCACAAGTTCGGCACCTTTCGTACTGACCATCCCATTACTATGACTCCAGAAGAGAATTGTAAATGAATGTCTCTTGAGGGACCTTTTTCATTTCCAAAAGGGCCTCTTTCACAGATTTTGCATTTTTTAACTTATTCATTAAATGCTTTATATAGCGATAAAGGTAACATGGATCGTAAAAGCTCCAGTAAAAAATCAGAATACAATTAAAAAAAGGAAAAGAACATTGCCCGGACCAGGTTCGAACCAGTGACCCTGGAGTCCTGCCCGAGTCCTGAAGTAAAAAACGCTTTAGCCTACTGAGCTATTCCGCCGAGTACACATATTTGACGTATTTATACCTTATATAAGCAATCTTTGTAGTTTCACAAATTTAACGACAAAACAGAAACTCTCCAAATTATTCAATCGTTTCGCGTTGCCACGCTTATAATTTTTAGTTTTAAAATCGTCAAAAGATGCATATAATGGCTATATTAGACCATGGTAAATGTTCAGTATTACTGTTTCTCTCACACACAATATCATAACTAAAACGAAAATTTGCGAATCTGAAACAACTTTTTTCAATTTGTCAATTTACCAAAGCGTGAAAAAATCCCTTTAAATTGTACTTCAGTCACAATTCCAAACGAAACAGTGTAAATAAGCAGAAAAAGAAAAGAAGATTCGTTTCTAAAAGAAACTGCACCTGCCCGTTTTAATTAAAGTTCGTTGTACTACAGATACGTGTAATTAATTAAATACTTCAGCGTGCTCTTCTTATTTCTTACATAAATGTTAAACATATAAACAGCAGAATACTTACTTTGGTTTGTGCATGCTTTTAATCTTGCTTCACACTGACCTATAAATAAACATTAAACAATGCATACGTGGTGTACTAGTATTTTCTTAAACACACCGAATCGACAGCAAGTTGAGTATATACAATGCAGATTTAAAGGCGAGTGTACCACTACCGACACAAGTGCCTACTTATATAAATCCAGAGTGCAGTTATATATAAATAATTATAAATCATTATGAACAATTGTATAGTAGTGTGCTTGTCTGATCAAAGTGCGTGGCGTCTCGATTCAGTCACTGAATCCGCGATTGGAAAATCCCTACCATTCAAAATATAGCCTGTCTCTATTTCTAGATCTATAGATCTATGATATAACATGTATAAGTATTTAATGGTTTAAATAAGCGCCAATGTAATATATTTTGCCTCGGACATGTGTCGTAAATACTTAAATACGTGTTGAAGGAGTAGCTATTTTCTTTAAAAAATGTTTGTTATTGACTGTAAACACTATCATCTCTGTGTAATGTTTGTACGATAAAAACACTAACCCTTGTCATAGGAAAAAAATTAAGAAAACATAACGAGAGTGTAATGTTTATTAAACACTCGTTGACAAATACAAACATAAAAAAATAATATATATAAATCGGGCACGACACAAAGTCACTTGTTAAATTCTGCCAATGCCCGTGATACAGAGGAAGAAGCTGTGCATCATTGAATCGTGTTGTGAGAAAATGGGCATAATGCATGTGCGTACAGTGTCGTCCCAGACTAGCCTGTGCAGTCCACACGGCTAATCAGGGACGACACTTTCCGCTTTTATGACATTTTTCGTTTACATGAAGTCTCTTCTTAGCAAGATTCAAATTAAGGCGGAAAGTGTCGTCCCTGTTTAGCCTGTGCGGCATGCACGGCTAATCTGATACGACCCTTTACGCACATGCATTGTGCCCAGTTTTCACAGAACAAGACACATTTTTTTGTGTTGTTGTGGATAAAACATATCCATTATCTCTTTAGACCCGTGCTCTCTTTAAACGAATAATTGAAATAAAAGAAAACGATCTCGTGCCAATTGGAAATACCGATATGTCCCTTTGATGTATGTTCCGCGTCAAGCGAAAATAAGTCTTATGCAATATATTTTAACTACACTATATTTAAGTATTAACTTGTAGCATGCACACGATAACGAGTATCGACACTGAATGGCTATTTTAATGAAGATGTATCAAGGTTTTTTTTTATGAGGGAGGCCGTCCAGCCGTTTAGAAAGTTAAAAACTTATCATAAATCCACGTGTGAAACATACTCTAATAATTCGTACTTTTATAAGTAAATAAACATTCAGAATGTATGCAGGTCTATTATATTTTAAATAATTTCTTTGCTTTAAAAGTATCATTGTATATAAACAGTTATATTGCATTTAAAAAATATGAGCCCCAATACAACACAACTACTGGTATACAATAATAATAATAAAGAAATATAATACTTACTCTGTTTCTTCGTGCATGTTTTCAATCTTGCTTCCTAAATTACACAAACTGAATCTTTCCGAATATCGTAATTGATTCAAGTACTGATTTAAAGCGAGGTGAGTTATATAGTGGCAAGTTAAAGGAGATGTATACCTGTAACGATACAAGCGGCTTACGTATGATCAAACTGCGGTGGCTGACTCGAGGCAGTATCTGAGTCCGCCTTTGGGAAGTCCCAATACTGTAACTAATCGTGTTTTCTGTGTTTTGATTTAAATTCCACTGTCACAGTTATAACAGCTGTATTAATCAATGGTTTTATGACTAGTTAAGTCGCCCTAGCCTTTTAAACAAGGGGAAATGCCGGAAAATTTTGTGTCGATAAAGGAAATAAAGGATTAATACTTTCATAATAAAAGCCATGTGACAATAGTAAAACTATTTTAGTAATTCAATCAAATTCAATTGAGTAAATAGCATATTATGCGGTACGTTTAACATTTATTTTTATCTGTTGTTTCTGTTAAATATGAAGGTCATGGAGGTGTTTGAAAAGGAACACAGATCACTACCGTTTACAAATCACCTCAATCAAAGAGTGAATGCACTAAAGTTGTTCGCTATTACAGAATCTAGACGCAACTCATTTTTCAAAATTATATTATAGCTTTTTAACACCGCCAGATTGAAATGAACAAAGCCATTCAATTTATCAATAGTGTGTCTTAACGCACCGGTCGAGCTGTGTGTGCACTGTTATCGTATGATGTATGTTATATAGATAACTTAGACAAAATAAACAACATGTCCCTTTTTGACGTCTGGAAGCATTAAATGAATGATGAAGAAAGTACAATGAGATTAAATAAATAGTGTAGGAATATCGAATACCTATCACACCAAGAATATAATTTCATGATGGAAAATTTCCTGTACACAAATTTTGAATTTTCTAACTATACAATAAGGTAATTGATGATGAAAATAATAATTAAATACATCTGCGAGCAATACTTTTTACTCATGAATAAAGTTTGTCATAAAGACAGCCCTGTTGAATCGTACTTTGTTGTTGGTGTGCATTTACTTACCAGTTCCACGCGCACGGCACCAAAACGGCTCGGCGTTAACATCGGTATAGAATATGCATGCGTTTTTTCGCAGTCGCATGTTTTACCAAGCTTGACATTTACATAACGCCAGCAGACAAGAATAAATATATTCGAATATGTTTATAGGCTGATTCGAGTGAACTCCTCTGAACTGCATCACTGTGTATGTGCACAGCGTAAGGGATAAGCACTTTTCAGTGTACGGAAACTCCGGACTACTGTCTGCATGTTCAACGACACATAAACACAAATTTGTGGCAAGTTACAAATCCGCGTTTAAAATGCATCTCGCAGAATTTCAGGGTTCTGTACTCGGTCATAAAATCGTCAGGGGAAGGCGTTACTAATTATCGATTAACACAGTTTTGCTGTCAAGTTGTAAAAAACACTACCGAAATACTAGTAGTAAGTGTCACGTTAAGAAGAAATCGTTGAATATTCTCACCCAAACGTTTGTCGTACGTCGGTCTGGGAATGTCCTGAACGCCTGGATTGGTTACCCTTATTTACCCAGTTTTGTATGTTGCTCTTTTGAATTCAATTTTGTATCGAAATACATGTGGCTAAAATGTCATTTACACATTCGCTATAGATTTGAAGGACCCGCGTCATGCGAAAAATGGGTCTTATGCCATATGCGCCCATCATATCTATATTCCACCAAGTCTGCGCAATCTCTCAGTCTGTCAGGAGAGATACATACAGAGACCATACATATCTTGAGGTGATTTTATAGCGGAACGAATCGCCGGATCGACCAAGACTGCACAAATGCAAAGGTTGGACTTGAGCTACGCTGGCCGAAACGCCATAAAACCATTTTCGCATGACACGGCTATGAAAGTGTGATTGAAAGTTTAATAGAAAACTGCGTTGTTATCTTATATTTACATGCGATATGTTTTGATTATGAAGAAATAAACTATAATAAGCCTTGTGAGAGACACATACCATGTGAACTCCATAGTATATTTTTTTCTGCTTACACTAATGTGTGGTATAACTTAAAATAACAACATTTCATGCGGTGAATCCGTGACGAACAAGTGAAAAAAAAAACAAAACGTTAACTTCAAAGTCAGCATTTACGCCGAAAATCGTTTTAAAAGATATTCCTTGTTATATTAAGTGTTTTTTTTCAAATTCGGTTTTTTTAGCGATTATAAAGCGTTTTTGTCGTTGTATTTAGTATACGTACAGGTTATTATATGGAGGAAGTGTGCATTTAGTGGTTATTGCACACTTGATGAGTTATTGAGGGCTTTAGCCGATGTGCACAAACACAATGTATAAAGGCACCACATGCATGACAGTTATTTGCAGGCAAAGGATGTTTTAGCCTGAGTGCCTCAGTGCACTTTGCATATTTGTTTTGGAAACTTATCGAAACGAGTTGCCAAATAAAGCAGATGCTGCACGACCGATAAAGGCATCAGTGGTAGACCCAGTGCTACTAGATTATGAGCTTTGATAGTGTCCATCACTTGTGTAATATGTGCATATGTCCTAGATGGTCACATATGTCGTGTAGATCTATATCGAAATTAATAATTAATCAGGCCTCGACACTAACGGTGGTCCGGGGACCCGAGGCCCCCAGATTTTAGCGAGGACCACCAGTGCTTTCAAGCTGGGTGGTCTCCGGAACCATAACTTCATAAACCACTTTGTCTTGATTGACCATTTGAATTTTTAAAAGTGCCTCCAATTTGTAAAGAGCGGCGTATAAAAAAAATCGGTAAAATCTTATCCGAAAATGTATGCGAATCAAGGCACGCGACTGAGCATTAGCGGCCGGCGTCTGTCAGTTTGTAAATATTATTTTTCGACGATGTAAGCGACCTACAGTGGACTACAATATGAATTCTGGTATTGAGATTTCCTTTGTTGCAAAATACTTTACTACGGCCTACATTTTGGAGACATCCTGCTGATAATATTTAACTTCCACGAACAGCGCTAGTAAATTAAAACTAGGTCATACATTCGATATGTTTTCGCCTATTTAAGACTAATGAAGTTCAAGGTAGTTTTATTTACGAATTGTTTCTTGGTATTTTGGACTAACGATTTTAAGTTACTAATCACATTCCACGACAGTCTCCAAACTTTTTTCTGACCGATTCAGTTGTTTTTTACAATAATCAAATACTGATGTAATAAGTAAAACCGGTTGTAACAAGACAAATAATAAGCATTGTCATGTAAACCTTATTTTGAGAAATTTGATCATACCAGTTTTACAAGTGAATAGTATGCCGTATATGGTGCGTTTTCTACAATATATTATTTACAAGTTACTATTAATTTACGATTGGGGTTGTGGAAGGTAGAATGGGTGCTTGAATCAGTTTAAATGGAAGATTATAATAAATAGCCCAACGCGCCAGGTTCAGACACATATCTAATGCACGTTTCAAGCTGTTGGCATTTACTCAGTTTGCTTTTGTATTATTTACTGTGCTTTACCCAACCATCGGTTAAAATCAAAGACGAATATAATTCACGATGTATAAACACAAGTTTCACAAAGTGACTTTAATACGTATTTATGTATAACTGGATAATGGACGAACTGACAAACATACATAACAGATGGAGGGCACATATTTAGTCGTCCACGATAAACAAAATACAAAAAAGAATATACAACGTGTGCGGGGTTTAGGATTGAGTGTTTGGGTAAATAGGCCTGTCTCAGATTGACCTTGCGAACTTCCGGAGACAGTACAACAAGAAGTTGCCATAACCGCAGCTGTTATAGACGAATTCTTTCAACAGAAGTCCAAGCAAGAAGTGCCGGTGCCCGTTGCACCGGCACACCTTAGTATGATTTGTGACTGCTCCCGCCCCTGAACTGGCACTGACTTCGTCGATTTCAGTCCCAGCAGAACCTTACTTGCCGTACTCTACAAAGCACTACAGGAAGAGGAAGCTGGAGGGAGCAGGCAGGGAAGTTCCGGAGACAGTACAACAAGAAGCTTAATCATCCGGTTCTGTGCTTTGGACTATAAATATCAACTGTGAAAGTAACAATGAAAAAAACCCATCTTAATGCTGCCTAGCCTTTATTGAGCATTACACAGTGATTAATTCTTTGGTGTTTTGCTTATATAAAAGCTAGAAGGTCCCAACCCCTTATGGTACATGTCATAAGTAGTGAATATGCCTTGAAAAGCAGAGGGAGTATCAATTGTGTTAGATGAAGCATTACAAAAACATAGTGCCCATCACACAAACATGATGTAAACTAATTACTTTCACAAGATGTGTGTATATTTTTGGCGATTTTGGAGGATTTTGGTAGATTTAGGTAGTTGAATAGGCAGGCAGTTCGAGTTGATTTTTGAAATTGGATAGTATGGCCCAAACAAATAAACATAAAAAGTGTAATCAAGTTTGATCTAAAGGACAATAACATACTACAACGATAGCATGCATGACCACAATTTATTCAGAAGCAGAGTAGTCAGAAAATAAATCAACTTGTACGTGGTGTGTATCCCATATCTATTCAAGTAATTTTTATTAGGAACTTACATATTGTCACGAGTTAAGATGAAGCAATTCGAAATAAAAGTGCCGTCACACAAACATGATTTTTTTAAGCTTTGTGTAGATTTAGGTCAATTTTGGGTAGATTGGTAAGATTTGGTTAGATTAAGGTAGTTGAATGGGCAGGCAGTTTGAGTTGATTGTTTAAAACTGTTGAATACGGCAACAAACAAATAAACATAAAAATGTAAAACACGTTTGATCTAGAGGTCAATAACTTATACTACAGCGATAACATGTATGACCACATTTATTGGGTAGCCCGAACAGAAATCAATAAGCGAAGTGGTGTGTAACCTATATTTGATGTTTATTGGGGAATTACACAGGGGATAGCGTGTGGCTATGATATTAATGAGTGAAACATCATTTTGAATGATAAAAAATCAAATTATAAACGAACAATTAACTTTTATGAAAAAAAATAAAATTAAATATATATGTAACAAGGTATCATAGAAACACGCTAACCAACTGCATGTGGAAAATTACATACGTGCTGATGAGAGTAAGATGAGAATTTCAAAAATCAACAGTGCCCATCTCACGAACGTGATGTAAAATAATTATTTGTATAGATTTGGATCAATGACGGGAAGATATTGTACGATTTTGGTAGATTTGGGTAGTGGAATACATGTAGGCAGACAGTTCGAGTTTATTGTGGAAAATGTTAAGTATGGCAACAAACAACAGTGAACTTTAAAATGTGAAACAAATCTTCAGGACGGAACATATACTACAACGACAACATTTATGACCAAAATATATCGGGTTGGATATTGGGTCCTAGTGGCCAGAACAGAAATCAATTTGTAAGTGGTGCGTAACCTATATTTATAAAAAGTAATTTTATTTGGAAAAAATATTGTCACGCGTTAAGATGAAGCATTAACAAAACAATAGTTGCCTATCCACACACATGATGTGTAAATCAATTATTTTTACACAGATTTATGTAGATTTTGGTCAATTTGGGTCAATTTTGGAAGATTTGGGTAGATTGGGTAATTCGTGTCGCCCGTGCAGAGAGTATATTGAAATCACTGAAGCGTGTAAGTGCTACAAACGGTGGTTTTACTGCCATTGTCAAGTTTTATGGGGGTAATTATCGGATTATCGGATTATTAATGGCTCCCTCCTTTATGATATTGAGCCCCCCCCCCCCCCAAAAAAAAAGTAACACTGGGACAAACTGTCACGACGATCAGTAATTATAATAATTATTAGGGCCGCTATTTCTTTAATCAAAACCATAGGCGATCGGGCTGGCAAAAGCATTTAATATCTCCAAAAACACATGCCGGTATACACTTTTTTTACAGGTATTTTTGAGCATTTCTGTTTAATAGTTCCATTATTATATGAACTTGGAAGGATATAATTTGATTAA
The DNA here is from genome assembly GCF_020536995.1 of Dreissena polymorpha. NCBI lineage: Eukaryota > Metazoa > Mollusca > Bivalvia > Myida > Dreissenidae > Dreissena > Dreissena polymorpha. The sequence goes on along the minus strand of NW_026273366.1, from coordinate 208,328 downwards.
GATACCAACAATTTCTGAAATAAAAAGTTGATCGTTCATTGGTGTACTATATTTCGGATATGTTAAAATTCGGACATTTAAAGATAGTGACAGTATGTGTTTGTTTGTTGTTGATAGTTTGTAATAAAAAATATGCTTTATCTTATTTCAGGCAACTAGAATAGATGGTGGTAATTATCTGGGCCTTTCTGTCAGGAAATAGGCGTGAAAAACTATAATTTATTGATCCTGGAAATCATGCTATACCCTGTTTCTCATGTAATACAACCATTACATATTTTTTTTATTACACATGTGTAATACATTTTTAAGCGTTTTCATTGGCTAAGTTTTTGTTTCTTTACCAATCGCATTTTGTTATTTTGCTGCCATGCGTAAATGACGTCACGAAATGTAAACAACATTCGGGATTATGTTTGCATAAATATTTATTTAATTTGCTCATTTTTAAGCATGTGATAAAAAGATCTGACTATCGTTGTCATATCATACCATATTTTATTAAACTCGTCCAGGAAATTCGTTAGTAAGCTCGCCAAAGGCTCGCTTACTAACAAGATTCCTGAACTCGTTTAATCAAATATGGTATGATATGACAACTCGTGCCAGATCTTATATATAATGCTAAACATGCTAAATCACAAAATAGAAAGCTAAGTTGTAAACACTTAGTTCTATTTGGATGGCAGACTGTTTGCATTTTATAGCTTTTTGAACAAAAAACTAAAAGCATATTATATAAGTTCATAATGAACAATATTTAGTAATTAATCACCGATACAACTAAGGATGATGATGATGATGGATGATGATGTATGATGATTGATGATGAGGATGACTGATGATGATGATGATAAGGATGACTGATGATGATTGATGATGATTATTGATGATGATTGATTATGATGGATGATGATTGATGATGGATTATTGAAGATGATTGATGATAATGATGATTGATTGATGATGATGATGATATGATGAGATGATGATGATGGATGATGATGATGGATGATGGTGATGATGATGATGATGGATGATGATGGGTGATTGATGATGGATGATGATGATGGATGATGATGACTATGTCTTTCCAACACAACTAATTGCACATAACTCCTCAAATTAGTGTTTAAAGCTGAATTTGAAATTTATGTTTATAACAAGATGCATAACTCATAGTAGATCACAGCAGCTGTACTGCAAAAACTTAACCTTCTCTTTATGCCTAGCTGGAGTTTCACTTCTTTATATTGTAACACCTCCAGAAATTATAAAAACAAGAGCACCGCATAACGGGAACCAAGGCTTGGCTGCTAGTGCAGATTTGAAAAAAATAAGCTCGTCAGAATTTTGTTTAATGGTCACAGTGACCTTGACCTTTGACCCAGTGACCCAAAAATGGATGTGGCGTGTAATACAAATCAAGGTGCATCTACATATGCAGTTTTTAAGTTGAAGGTGGAAGCACTTTCATTTAGTGCCAATGTAAAGGTTTTAGCATGACGCGGACGGCGGACGACTGGCTGGCTATGACAATACCTCGGGTTTTCTCTGAAAACAGTCTAGTTAAAAAATAAATAAAAAATATGTTGTTTTCATGAACTGAATGAGAATTCATCTCCAATGCTGCCAACAGTAATCTGCTTAAATTCTTTACTTCTTTTATAATTTGTAGGTGATACAAAACCATATTATTAACGATGGTATTTAATACCGTAGCTAATTAAACTTGTTCATCTTTACTGAAAATATAAAACTTTGGATGCAACCTCATTTAAGGCTTGAAATGTCTTGAAGGCTTGAAGATGTCCATTACATGGATGCTATCTACAAGTATTCGCACAGTAACCACCATAGACCAACATAAACCCTTACAACTTTGAAGCGTATTTGACGCATTGTGGTCCCATAGAAAGTTAAATTTAATTGAAGACCTTTCTTACTATATTCAAGTTTTAAAGGCTTCATTTTTAACCGTTAGATACTGATGAGCAGCAAACAGCATAAAACCTGAACAGGCTAATCCGGGATGATACTTATGCACATGCATTAACTGTTAGAGCGCTGGAACCGAATGTTAAAGGTCTTTGCAAACAGTTTGGATCAATCTCAGACGCCACAAAACATCGCGTCTGATCTTGATCAAAACTGTTTGCTATTCTGATAGTGGTCTTTGAAAAAAGTAAAGAAAATGATGATTTTAGAAATTCAGCAGACACCAATTTAGCAGATGACAAATATCCCAGCATGCAATGGGTTAAACAACCCTTTTCAGAGCGTGATGCTCATAAGTAAAACTTTGCAGACGTCATTTCCAATGAATATTTTAAGAACCAAATACCTTCTAAACAGCGATTTGAAATCATTTTAAACAAGACTATTGCCAAGCAATAAAAGTCCCCTACCGGCTCCACCATTGTCAGAAATTCCACCATTGTCAGAATATTGTTTTTATTTGTTGCCATAGCAACCAGAATTTTTGAAGTAGGAACAAAATGAAATGACGTGTATAATGTCCGTATTGCCATCTATCCATGTTCCAAGTTTCATGAAAAAATATTAAGAACTTTTAAAGTTAGCGCAGGATCCAGAAAAACACCATTTTCAGCAGTATTTCTAGTCTATTTGTTGCCATAGCAACCATAATTTTAGACGTAGGAACAAATGAAATGACGTGCATTATGTCCATATTGCCATCTATCCATGTTCCAAGTTTCATAAAAAAATATTACGAACTTTAAAGTTATCGCAGGATCCAGAAAACCATCATTTTCAGCATTATTTGTAGTCTATTTGTTGCCATAGCAACCAGAATTTTTGACGGACGAACAAAATTAAATGACGTGCATAATGTCCATATTGCCATCTATCCATGTTTCAAGTTTGATGAAACAATATTAAGAACTTTTAAAGTTATCGCAGGATCCAGAAAAAAACATTTTCAGCAGTATTTCTAGTCTATTTGTTGCCATAGCAACCATAATTTTAGACGTATGAACAAAATGAAATAACGTGCATGATGTCCATATTGCCATCTATCCATATTCCAAGTTTCATGACAAAATATTAAGAACTTTAGAGTTATCGCAGGATCCAGAAAAAAACACCATTTTAAGCAGTATTTCTAGTCTATTTGTTGCCATAGCAACCACAATGTTTGACGTAGGAACAAAATGAAATGACGTGCATAATGTCCATATTGCCATCTATCCATATTCCAAGTTTCATGAAAAAATATGAAGAACTGTTAGAGTTATCGCAGGATCCAGAAAAGTGTGACGGACTGACGGATACAAAACCATAATAAATGAATTTTAATCGGAACTTTTTATAGACCACCCAACTCAGATAACAATTATTTCTGTAAATTGAAGACTCAATCGGGCTGGCAATACATACCGGCATTAACGACATTATAGTTTTGGGCGATTTTAATTTAAACACCCAACTTGATCAGGCTAAACGTAAAATTGACTCCATCTCGCAACAGTTTGCACTCGACCAATGTATACAGGATCCCACCCACTTTACTGAAACTTCGTCATCTATTATTGATCTCATATTTGTTTCAAACAAAGAGTCTGTCATCTTCTCTGGTGTTGGTGAACCATTCCTTGATCAAACTATAAGATATCACTGTCCCGTATTCGTTATTCTTAAATTTAAAAGACCATCATCGCTATGTTATAAACGTAAAATTTGGAAGTACGACTCAGGGAATTACGACTCTTTTCGAAGCAATTATCAAATATTGAATGGAATAACGTATATAGTGACAATATCGACACATTTACTAAAAATCTTACTAACATTGTACTTGCCACTGCAGCTGATTGTATACCAAGCAAATAGGTCACTGTTCGCCCAGCTCTCATCGGAAATAAAACTAAAAATACGAAAACGAAAACGTGCTTATAGGAAAGCTAAAACAACGAATTCCACATCTAATTGGACTATGTTTCGTGTACTTCGTAATGATGTAGTCTCTCTTGTCCGCCTCGCCAAATCAAATTATTACGACTCTCTTGCATTCAAACTAAAATGCAACAATAACTCCTCGCGTGATTGGTGGAAAGTCCTGAAATCTTTCCTAACAGTCAACGTTAGTAAAACTTTACCCTCACTTGTCAACATCGCTGGCGAACTGGTCTTTGATGAACTTCAAAAAGCTGAAGTACTTAATAATTTCTTCGCTCAACAGACATCTTTAGATGAGTCTGGTCACGTTTTTACCGGAATTGGCAACGATTGAAAATCAACAGACAATTTCGTCTATAGTAATAACCGCTTGCGAAGTTAAGGACGTTCTTATGAATCTGCCTTTGGGTAAAGCCTGTGGCCCTGATGGTATTAATAACAAATTACTTGTAGAGGCATCTCATGAACTAAGTCAACCACTTTGTGATCTCTGTAATATGTCTTTGTCGTCGTCAACAGTACCATATGATTGGAAAACGTCAAACGTTTGTGCAATATTAAAAAAGGGGACGTTTCCATTCCCTCGAATTATCGCCCAATTTCACTTCTGAATACCATGGAAAAAGTGCTAGAACGGATTATCTTTAAACATGTATTCAACTTTTTGCGTGATACTAATTTTTTCACAAGATTTCAATCCGGATTTATGCCAGGTGACTCTACTGTCAACCAGCTTACATACCTTTACAACACGTTTTGTAAAGCACTCGATGATGGATTGGAAGTAAGGGTGTTTTTTTTCGATATAAGCAAAGCATTCGACAAAGTCTGGCATAGTGGCCTTATATTAAAACTGAAACGCGCCGGTATCAAAGATAAACTTTTGAACTGGTTTTCTAACTATCTGTATCAAAGGCGTCAAAGGGTAGTGGTTCCCGGGGCCTCATCTTCCCTAGCCGAAATCAAGGCTGGAGTTCCACAAGGCTCCATTCTTGGTCCCCTATTCTTTCTTGTATATATAAATGACATTGTAAATGACATTTAAACTCTTATAAACTTATTTGCAGACGACACTAGTTTATTTGTCGTTGTTGACAATCCTAATTCTGCAGCCGCTGTTTTAGAGCGCGATATAGACAAAATTGCAAAATTGGCCGATACATGGTTGGCAAAATTCAATCCATTGAAGTCAGAATCACTTGTTATATCGCGTAAGAGGGACAAACCCTATCATACTCCTATCAATATGTACGATACTCCGATTCCCGAAGTGAATAGTCACACACATTTAGGCATTATTCTGTCAAATGATGGAAGCTGGCATCAACACATTGAATGCATTAAATTAAAGGCCTGGTCACGTGTCAACCTTCTAAAAAAACTTCGTTTTCGCCTTGACCGAAGATCACTTGAAATAACTTATTTCACGTTTATTCGACCTATTCTAGAATTTGCAGATGTTGTATGGGATAATTGTACAATGTATGAAAAAAAAATGATTTAGATACAATTCAAACTGAAGCTGCCCGAATTGTTTCCGGCTGTACCCGACTTGTGTCCTTAAATTTACTTTCTAACGAAATTGGCTGGGAAACTCTTGGCACAAGAAGTTCCAAGCACAAACTCATTCTTTTCTTTAAAATGGTCAAAGGTCTTAGTCCAGAATATTTGTCCTCACTGTCCCCACAATCAGTTGGCGAGCGATCTACACGATCATTGCGTAACTCATCCCACTTAGATGGTGCTCGGACTAGGACTTCTCTGTACCAACATTCCTTCTTGCCCTCAACAATTGCTGCTTGGAATTCACTTCCAGACGAAGCAAAACTTGTTGATAACATATCTGACTTTAAAAAGGCCATCGATCTTAACAAATCTCGTAGTAATCCGTTGTTCTATTATGGTAAGCGAAGACAGCAAGTGCTGCACACACGTTTAAGAACTAATTGTAGTTCTCTTAATAAACATTTATTTGATAGAAATCTGGTTCCATCGTCATTTGTCAATGCGGAAAAATAGAGGACACTACTCACTTTTTACTGGTCTGTCCATTTTATGCAGCTATAAGATTAACTTTAGTAAGAACTATAGAACAATACACGGATATATCACTCCGCACATTACTGTACGGAGATGATAATCTTTCAATCAGAGATAACTATGCAATATTTGATGCAGTTCATATTTTCATCGAAGGCTCAGGAAGGTTCAGAGTGGGATAACTATCGGTTCTCTTATTTTTAACATTTGTTTTCACAATCAATTTCTTCGATCATAATCACACCAGCAATATGCTTTTTCTTAATACATTGTCTCAACATATTTTAGCAATGTTGGTTCCAATCATACATATAAACTTGTTTAAACTCGAATGATTATTCAAATGATTTGTGTTTAGAATGCAAATACCGCCACTATGTTTTGTAAATATACCATTGAGGAAAAGAACCCTACTAGCCTAGCTATCGTTCCAATCCTATAAACTTTAGATGCTTGTACATTATGTTGTAAAACACATTATTGAATAAATATGTTTAAACCAAAACCATAAGTCCCCTCTGGTGAAACCGGTAGGGGACTAATAAACAATGTAATAATTGTATACATGAAATTTCTACGAACACAAAAGGTCTGTGATGTCTTGGGAAAAACAACATATATACCGTGTTTATCTCAATAAAATACTTTCACTGAAAAAACTTGCAAACATAAACACAAATGCTTTTAACATTTTTTTGTCACTTTATGTCCGTATTAAGTAAAAGAAAGCTCCTCCAACTAAGATATGCGTTATACATGTGAAAATACATGCCTTTTTAGCTGGGAAATTCAAACAGATTGTGGCAACAAACACACCATAAAATTCACCGCCACAGTTAAGTATATTCCATTCGATTCAATAAGTACACCTTGTTTATATCAAGTTTTCCGTAAAGTATATATTCCAAAAATAATGTTATAAATAATACAACAGTATATTCCACCTACTTGAGCAAGACTTACACTATGTTCTTAACTTAGTGTACAATCAAGTATTTACACGAAGACACAATACATAGATCGAATAAGTAACGGTAAATGTTCATGCCAATTTTTTTAGCGCCTAAATCAAAAACTTTCAGCCACTATGGAAACTTACTTGATGCAAAAGAACATCAGAATAACCTTACACTCATTGTTATTTTATTTTTTGAGAATGATACAATTCCAACAAGACCTGTGATTGTTAAGCAAACTGACCCTCTACTGCGCTTTGAAGCTGCATAGCAGCTATTTAAGAGAAGTCCAAGACAAGAACAAAACAATACACTATAATATAGAGAAAATGTTAGTCCAAGCCCCATAACTTCCCAAAACAAAATGGGCCAGAGTGGAACTGAAACTTCATCCGTAAGTCATGAAGGTTGATTCATATACCAAAAATCATCAGATTATTTGAAAGAATTTTGTTAAAAACATTTGGAAAATAAAAACTTTCCAAGGCCAATAACTTTGCGGAAAATGTATTGACCAGATTGAAACTCACACTTAAATCTGTTAGTGATGTAGGTAGACTCACAAACTAAAAATCAGCTCACTATCTGACTGTTTCTCACTATTTGACTGCGTTCCGTAAAAACACTCCGTAAATGGTTATAATAGAGTTTATTACTAGGTCCAATGCCAGAAACAGAAATCCATTCACACAATGAAAACTAAAACGGTCAAACCATGAATTCTATAAATTTAAAGAAAAAACAAAACATTTTAATGAAGACATTCACAAATCCTATAATCTTGTAAAAAATAACCCACTTTGCCTATCACAACCATACGTAATTAGCCTACGTAGAAAACCCACTGATAAATAATTGCAACTGCTAAAAGAAAAAAAACATGTAATATTAAAAACTTCAGTGTTCCCATTAAAAAAATTGATTATGAAAGTTGAAGTAGCTGAATGACACCATGGGAAGTAACTTCTGAAAACAAATATAATTTAATAAACCAAGTATAGTCCTTACACATAAAATAGTGATATTTGTAGTTGACATTTTAAATAACTAATTATTCTATGGTTCAAAACAATTCTATTCATTATGAGCCCAGGATTCCCTTCAAATGTACCTGAGTCACACTAAATTTTCAGGATTGATAGGAAGTAGTATCTGCGGGGGTCACTTGAATGCTTCAAAGTTAGTTCGTGAATCTTTCTGTCTTTAATAACCTCGGGCTCTTCATTTTGGCACAATCTGAAAATATATATTGTTAATCAACATTTAATAATAAGGATTTATTTCTGCTTAATGAACTGAAGAGTTGCCTTTAAGCTGCAGATAAAATGTGAATAAGATTTTAAATATTGCACAAAACAGTATGTTAGAATAACATTATATAAAACTCATTCTATTTAAGTGCTGTGAATGATTTATGTAGGACAGAACCAACGTCAAACCCTTATATAAAGATATGCTTCAAACTAATGCTATCCACCACAATGCATTAAAGTTAAATTACTCTTAGCTGATCGTTAACATTATCAATATATCTTCCCATTTGGTTTCCAGCTTCCTGAAAGAACATGTTTCATAAGAAATAAAAAAGACCTTTAAAAAGATACATTTTAGGACTGTAAATCTGATTGTATTGTGATAATTTCATTACTTCATTACTTCATATATCAGCAGCTGTGAACCGTAAAAACTAGCACTGGACATGTCCATCCATGCCAACACCGGTACAATGTTATGTTGATAATTTTCCCTGACAAAAACTTTTAAATTCTGTGGATTGGAAGCTTATGAAAGGAAAAGGCCAGACTGCAACTTCAACAATTCATTTCAAACTAGTAATACAGTCTTCCAATCAAAATCCACGACTCAATTACACAAATACACAGCGCGATAAATACTTTCTTTTTTAATGATTTTTCAAATTTCTGTTAGAGCCACTCAATTTTATTATAAATTAACTTATTAAACAGTCTCAACATAAGTATTAAAATGAAGTAAATCCAAAGCAATTCATTCTATTAGATAAATAATAGTAAATGGTGTAGTACATTTTGAGAATTACAGTAAAATAAGCTAAGGCCACTCCAAATTGATTTGTTGATTTGTGTTTTTACCGCTCACACTCATTTTTGTGTCCTTCTGTAACCATAGCACTTTTTTTATTTGTGAAAAAAATCTATCTAGCAGAAATTATTTGGATGCTGAATACGAATACCTACTTTGCATTCACCAAAATATATTTTAATTCAAAAATGCCTTTAAACAATTATAGAACTGGATTTACTTACCCTACCTAAATTCATCGAAATATATCGGCAACTTCCCGTCTGTAGATCTGCCATAGTGATTGGCACTTTTCTATGAAATTCTATATAAAATGATATGGAATTGTATGGAAATCGATGGAAATCTATGGAATTTGATGGAATTCCATCCATTGGCCAATTTTCCATCTGAAGCTGTTATGGAAATCCATGGAATATCTCCTAAAATTCCATGCTTTTCTACGGAATACATGGAAAACACTATGGAAAGTTGGACTTAGCCATTTATTTCAATGGAAATCAGATGGAAAATAACATAGACATTTTCTTGGATGGAAATTAATGGAAAATAACTTAGAAAAATTTTGCTGGTTGTTTGAAATGTATTTGTAGTTTAACACATGTATGAATTTATTTGCATCATGTATTTTGTATTTAAAAGAAAATGCAATAAAGATAGTTATAAATTTGTTCTAGAAATTGAAACAATTCTGGAACTGTTCCATATTTGTGTTCTAAAACGTATGTTCTGGAATTGTTCCAAAACAGTTTTTTTAGAATAAATCCAGAACATTTGTGGAAAATGGCTTAGGACTGAAACTGTTCCAATAATATTCAAGAACCTTTTCAGAACATTTCAAGGACAACATAAGGTCAAGAAATTTCTAAAAATGTTTTAAAATGTAGTTCTAGAACACATCTAGAACGCTTTAAGAACCAGTAAGTTATACAAAAGTTCTAATGGGGAATAATAACACATATAGAACACCTTTCAATTACAACTAGCCAAATAGACTTCTTAGTAGCGACAGCAGCAGCAGCAGTAGTAGTAGTAGATGTAGATGTAGTAGCTGTATTAGTAGTAGTAGTTGTTGTAGAAGGTGTTGTTGTTGTAGTAATTGATAAAGTAGCAGTAGCAGTTGTTTTTTTTTATATCAGTAGAGGTGGTGGTGGAAGTAGTAGTAGTAGTAGCATTAACAGTTGCTGTAGCAATAGTAGTAGCAATAGAAGTAGCAGTAGTAGCAGTTGTTGCAGTAGTAGCAGTTGTTGCTTCTACTGTTGCTGCTGCTGTTGTTGATGCTGCTGTTGTTGTTGCTGCTGTTGTTGTTGCTGTTGCTATTGTTGCTGTTGTTGTTGGTGGTGGTGTTGTTGATGTTGTAGTTATTAAAGTAGTGGTTCTGCAGAAGTAGTAGTAGTTACTTTCAAAGCAATTTCTACAAGTTTAAATTCCTTAACCCTGTCCAAGTGGTATACACACTGTTTTTTCTCAATATCAAACTCAGCCAGTCGAGGTTGTCAAATAACAATCTATCTGATAAGCCCAGCGTGTGCTGTGCATCAGATGTTGGGTATGTTTGCTGCAAATCTATTGGTTATAAGATATAACAGCATTTTCTAATTGGCTGAATTCAAATACAGAAAGTTTACCTAGCTGTTAGATTGAAACACCGGAGTTAAGACAATGTACTGGTTAAACTTGTTAAAATAAAGTTAAAGAAATTTAACAAACAGAAGAGTTCATTAGTTTTTCCATTAAAAACACTTTCTTAAAATACTTATGTATTTATATCATTTGGAAAGTGACATGAACTATTGTTAAAGAGTGATGCATACAGTGTTTGAGCAGTCTGTCTAGGAATAGAACAACTGAAGGTTTGTGATTTTTATTATTTCTAAATATTCCTTTAAATTTAATCGTCTTATGACATTATTGTAGACCTTTTCATGTGATATTTGAGGTTTTAGTATGACAAATATTAGTTTAAAAGCAGCTGTCACCCAAATTTTCACCTAATGGAGTTTGCAGGTTGAAAAAGGAAGTAATAAGACCTATGTGCAGAAATTAATAACGTTGAATGTAGTATCGGAATTTTAACATGCAAGGTTATGGAACTGAGGCTAAGAAAGTTTTTGTACTGTGCATGTTGAGCACTCAATGCTCATTAATGGTGTTAATGTTTATTATTATCCCCCGCCATAGGCGGAGGGATATTGTTTTGGCGTTGTCCGTCCGTCCTTCCATCCTTCCGTCTGTCCGTCTTTCCATCCGTCCGTAGCCATATCTTGGAAGTGCTTTGGCAGATTTCACTGAAACTTGGTATGAATATGTATATGGATAAGAGGATGATGCATGCCAAATGGCATTGTACACCATTAGTTAATAACAGAGTTATGGCCCTTTGTATCTTGAAAAAATGCTTTTTTGTGTGTCCAAGGCCATATCCTTGAAGTGCTCTGGCGGATTTCATTGAAACCTGGAACGAGTATATATATGGATAAGAGGATGATGCACGCCAAATGGCATTGTACACCATCTGTAAAACACGGGGTTATGACCCTTTGTATCTTTAAAAAATGCTTGTTTGAGTGTCAAATATCATACTTATGTGTACAGAAGCATATTGGCGGGGGATATCAATTCAACGTTTTTGCTTGTAAATAAAAAATTTCACCAATGGAATTGGTTTTTAGGTATCTGAGTGTGCATTTTCATACCAATAGAATTACACATCATTCTAATTATAGCAATAATAAATTTGTACTAATCATACCAACAAATTAAGTTATGCTTAGTGCTTTGCGATGTATTCACTTCGTTTTTAGTTCTCTTTCTAAAGACCATTTAACAACTTAATATTTAAAACAATACATGAATTACGTTCCCTATACATTTTCCTTTGTGCTTTAATTACCATTGACCAGTTGATGGAGGATACTGCAGAGTTTGGCAGGGAAATAATCCAAGACAGCAAAGCGGCTCTTTAGGCGCATTTACCTAGAGGACTTACAGGGCCACAAATTCATGGTATATATTGTCATGCCCTGGGCTAGATAAGTTAGTTGATGTTAACCACCTGAAAGTATTTTGTCTGTTTGGAATTCAATATATTGGTCTAAGTCAGTTACACTTTTCTGGATCCTGGGATAACTTTAAAAGTTCTAAATATTTTTTCATGAAACTTGAAACATTAACAGATGACAATAAAGACATTTTGCACGTCATTTCATTTTGTTTATAATGCAGGAATTCTGGTTGCTATGGCAACAAATATATTTAACAAACTTAAAATATTTTTTAATGACTCATGACTCGCGGTGATTGAACCCTTGACTAAATGTTAGTTAAAAGGTTATGTATTTCATGTAACTTATGTAAATTGAATAACAATTTTAATATTGACACATTAAATTGATTATACTTGTTCAAGTCACTTTAAAATTGGTGGAATCGTTATATACAATTTTTGTATTAAAAACTTTTTAAATTTTGTCATCTGATATAGAATATCAAATGTGTATACACATGTAATTTCTTTCAACGATGATGGAATTGTTTGTCACAGTTATGTTTGTTTTGCAAATGTTACAATTGACACAGAATATGCATGAATGTGACAATGTGTATCATTAATAATAAACTTTAAGTATATAATACTCACCTGTCCACTTCTAATGATGCGGTATGAATGTTATAAGTGCATATGTGATGATTTCATACATGTTATTGATAGTAAATGATGTTACATGAAACTATGTTCTTTATTCAGATTATCAATGGTGAAAAGAAAGGAGATAATACTAGCATAAGTATTTCGTGAAGAATGTAATTGCCTATTATTGCAACTGTTTGTACGTATTCTTATCACTTATTCTAGATGTTTTGATGATAAGCATATTACGTTAATGACATTATTTACAGATTTCAAGTTTACTTGGCTTATCGTACGCATGACTGTTTTGGGTTTCCCCTGGTAAAATATTGTTTACCTTGTCAGTGTCATAGTGAGAAATGCTTATCTGCTTTATGCAGAATGTATATATATATGTTTCAATTAGTATGGCTTATTGAATTTTAATTGATATTTAATTGACATTTAGATGTCTCTGGTTTAAAAGACCATACAGCTCACAATGCATGATATGTTATGAAATACTGAGATATTTCATTGTGGGGAGCATAAGAGCCTACGCTCTTATGTTTCTGTTAACGCCGTTCGGGAAATTTAATCATAACGTTGGCGCGAAATATATATATATATACGCATCCGACGTCATACGTTGGCGCGAAATATATATATACGCATCCGACGTCATTTATCCATTGTTATTCTACGTAAATATCTGTTAAGTTTAAATTGTTTTAAGAGTGTGGCATTTTGTGTATGGAAGAATTAATATCGGTAAATATATTGTTGGTACTTATATTGTATATGTATTTCTGTATGTATTATCATTATTATTACATACGCGCAATCGTTTGAATTATTTATTTAAATACTATGTTAATAATTTGGTATGTTTGACTGTATATATTATAAATGTATTGTATTTATTTTTAGAGAATCGTCAGCAAATAAAAATAATGACGCATATCTCGTGCCTTCGTATTGAACTGGCCAACTCTTAACAAGCATGCTGATGAATAAAGAGTTCTCTCAAATTCCTGAGTAAGAGTTACTGCCCATTCAATAAATAGAAAGTTCTGAGACACTTCCTTTCTGGCATAGGATTCCAAGGCTTAAAACTACAGAAAAAAACGACATTAAAAAATCTACATTTATCTACAGAGATGTTTCTTAGTTATATAACAAAAGCTTCACTAACTGTCTGGAAGAGGTAAACCAGCAGGAAGAAAGAGCAAAGCTCAGACAAAACTGCCAGAAAATCAGGAAACTAGAGTGTTCACAAGCTTGTTTACTCTATAAATATAAAGAAAATACCCCCCCCCCCTTGGCGGCCATGTCTTTTTACCGATCCAAACCATTTTCGAACTCAATTATCGTATCCAGGAAACAAATGTTCTGACCAAATTTCATGAAGATTGGGCAAAAAATGTGTCTTCTAGACTGTGCACATGTTTTCAGTATATACATATAGAGAAAACTGCCCCGCCCCCTGGCGGCCATGTTTTTCCACCCATCATGATCATTTTCAAACTCGTCCGAGATATCCATAAAATCGGTGTTCAGAAAAAAATTATGATGATAAGGCAAAAAATGTGACTTCTAGAGTGTTCACAAGCTTTTTTTACTATATAAATATACGGAAAATGACCACCCCCCCTTGACGGCCATGTTTTTTTACCGATCTAAACCATTTTCGAACTCAACCGTCATATCCAAAAAACACATGTTCTGACCAAATTTCATGAAGATTGGACCAAAAATGTGACTTCTAGAGTGTTCACATGATTTCACTCAATACATATAGAGAAAACTGCCCCGCCCCCTAGCGGCAATGTTTTTAAACCGATCTGGACCATTTTCAAACTCGTCTGAGATATAAATGAAACAAAAGTTTTGAACAAGTTTCATGATAAATGGGCAAAACTTGTGACTTCTACAGTGTTCACAAGGTTTCTCTATAGCCATATAAGGAATACTGCCCCACCCCCTGGCGGCCATATTTTTTAACGGACCGGAACCATTTTTGAACTCAACCAACACATCATTTAGACAAACATTTTGACAAAGTAACATGAAGATTGGGCATCAAATGTGACTTCTACAGTGTTCACAATGTTTTTCTTTTTTGACCTAGTGACCTAGTTTTTGACCCAGCATGACCCAGTTTCAATGGGACAAATGTTCTGAACAAGTTTCATGAAGATCGGACAATAAATGTGGCCTCTGGAGTGTTCACAAGGCAAATGTTGACGACGGACGTTGGACGGCGTACAAAAGGCGATCACAAAAGCTCACAATGGGCACGTTGTGCTCAGCTGAGCTAAAAAGTGAACCCGACAACACCATGACAATGCAATTCACATACTTTAAGGTTAAACGTTTAACGTTAAAGCGACTGTCAACCAGATTGACGAACAAAGGAAAGTTCTAAAATACCGTATTTTTTACAATTATTAGTTTACATTGCTTAAATTAACACGACTGGTATATTACATTATTTGAAAAAGTTCATATTTGCAGTATATTCGTTCATAAAATTTCGCGATGTGAAATCGAAAGTACATCGAGAAAATATGTTACATAACGATATACACACTATAAATAACGCAAGTAGATTGATCATTTTATATATATTATTATTTGAAAAAGTTCATATTTGCAGTATATTCGTTCATAAAATTTCGCGATGTGAAATCGAAAGTACATCGAGAAAATATGTTACATAACGATATACACACTATAAATAACGCAAGTAGATTGATCATTTTATATATAAACAAAATATACAATTCACTACGCATGCCCAATTTGCATTCCTGGGTTTACCACGTGACGATGATGATCAATCTACTTGCGTTATTGATAGTTAACTGGTAGTTACCTGGTACACATACCCAGTAAAATTGTATTACCGAATATACTGATAATATGAAGACTTAACAACTTTTTTCAAGTAATGTAATATACCAGTCGTGATATTTTAATCATTATAAACTAAAACTAATGTAGTTGTAAAAAATACGGTATTTTAGAACTTTTCTTTTTTCGTCAATCTGTTTGACGGTCCCTTTTAAGTATGTTCTTATATTTATTTGCACATTTTTTTAAATAAATATAAAGGTTTAGATCAGTTGGTGCGATGCTTGAGTAAATTGGTTTTGCGATAAGCAGTGCTTTCCAATACGTTAAAGAGCTGGTGTAAGTGTCAGCCAACGGCATTGTACATGGTGGACAAACGTTTCTTCATCCAGTCCCAGGTCTTCAAATGTCAACACATAGTCATCTCGTTGGCTGATGTGGGACTTACAACATTGGAAGATATCAATAACCAGCTGTTCTGCATCATTTCCATATGCGTCAAGACCTTTTCTAAAAACTTTATGCAGTGTGCATGGCAAAAATTGAGCGAGTCCTGGTACCCCAATGATTTCTTATGGTTATCAACATTTTTCCAGATGGTTTAATTTACATTTAGCCCATCACTGCACAAAGCTACATAGAGAATAACAGGTTACAGCCTGATCTTTTTATAATATATCAGGAAGGCTTAGGATAACGGCGAGGCTTTTATTCGTGCCGAGCCTGATATATTACAAAAAGATCAGGCAGTAACCTGTTTTTCTGTTTATGATACCTCGACGTCAACGATTTTAGAGAAATAATGAAAAAATCGCTTAAAAGCTGCAGTTTTAGCGGGTAAGAATATGACTTTAGTCGTTTGACGTGTTAATAATGACGTCATGCGCACGCGTGCTTAATATTTGTTAAAAAATGTTGTTGTTTTTTCTGTTTGTGTTGCATTTTGTGATTAAAATATACGGTATTACATCTTGGTAACAAATTGTTTGTTTTGTTGAATCTTATTCGATTTTACTAAAAAATATTACTTAATAGTTGATTCCGAGTAATATGACCATCATCCACACATGACTGATATAAGAACTTCCTGTTGACCATGATAAAAAATAATATATCATGCAACGTTATATCAGGCAGATATCAACGCGGGGGTATGATAAATAGGGAATAACAGGTTAATGCCTGATCTTTTTGTAATATATCAGGCAAGGCTTAGAATAATATTACGGCGATGCTAGCCGAGCCGTTATTTTATTCGTGCCGAGCCTGATATAGATCTATTACAAAAAGATCAGGCAGTAACCTGTTTGTCTGTTTATCAGACCGCTACGTCCCTGAATTTAAAGAAATATTAGATCTACAAAAAAAAATCGCTAAAGAGCTGCAGTTTTAGCGGGAAAGAAAATGACTAGTGTCGCTTGACGTGTAAATAATGACGTCATGAGCACGCGCGCTTAATATTTGTAAAAAAATGATTTTTTGTTGTTTGTGTTGCATTTTGTGTTTAATATATATTACATCTTGGTATCAAATTGATGTTTTGTTGAATCTGAATCGATTTCAATAACAAGGGACAAAATTGTCACAAAACCAGGTTTTCATTGTGAAAAAAAATCTGATAAAGGGAGAAAACTCAAACTGAACTTTTGAAATGAACAAACAAAATTAACCCCCTTTGTAAGTATGTTTTTAAAAAAAATCTATTTTTAGTCGTGGCGACCTTGACATTGGAGATATTGACGTGATTCTTTCGTGCGACACACCGTCCCATGATGGTGAACAAATGTGCCAATTGATTTTAAAATCTCACAATGAATGACATAGTTATGGCCTGGACAAGCTCATTTATGGCCATTTTTGACCTTTGAACTCAAAGTGTGACCTTGACCTTGGAGATATCGACGTAATTATTTCGCGCGACACACCGTCCAATGATGGTGAACAAATGTGCCAAATGATTTTAAAATCTGACAATGAACGACATAGTTATGGCCCGGACAAGCTTGTTCCGCCCGCCCGCCAGCCCGCCAGCCAGCCCGCCCGCATTCGCCAATCTAATAACCAGTTTTTTCCTTCGGAAAACCTGGTTAAAAATGATTACTTTATGGTCGATTCCGAGTAATATGACCATCCTCCACACATGACTGATATAAGAACTTCCTGTTGACCATGATATAAAAAATATCAGGCAACGTTATATCAGGCAGATATCAATGCGATGGCATGATAAAAGCTGCTCAATTGGCAGTTCAGAGTCTTTTCACCAAATGTCTCACTCAAGGCATTGCTGACCATTTCGCCTTAAGCATGTCCGAACATGAGGCTTTTCAGGAACATTGTACTAACTTCCCCCTTCTGCTCATTCCAAAATCTTACTAGAGCTTTGTCACAGACGTGTCACATTCCGCATTGACACAGAATATTTAGCATGTTGTCTTCACAAAAAACAGTGGACACCATGCTTAATGTTTAAAACGCACTAAGTAACCCCGTGACCTAGTTTTTGACCTGGCATGGCCCATGTTCGAACTTGGCCTTAAGATCATCTAGACAAAACTTCTGACCAAGTTTGGTGAAAATCGGATAAAAACTACTTGAATTAGAGAGCGGACACCATTCTGAATATAAAAAAACGCACTATGTGACCCCGTGACCTAGTTTTTGACCCGGCCTGGCCTAGGTTCAAACTGGGCCTAGAGATCATCTGGATATACTTCTGAGCAAATTTGGTGAAAATCGGATGAAAATTACTTGAATTAGAGAGCGGACAACATGCTGAATGTTTAAAACGCACTAAGTGACCCCGTGACCTATTTTTTGACCCGGCAAGGCCCATGTTCGAACTTGGCCTTAAGATCATCTAGAAACAACTTCTGACCAAGTTTGGTGAAGATCGGATGAAAACTACTTGAATTAGAGAGCGGACACCATGCTGAATATTAAAAACCGTACTAAGTGACCCCGTGACCTAGTTTTTGGCCCAGCATGGCCCAGATTCAAACTGGGCCTAGAGATCATTTGGATAAACCTTCTGACCAAATTTGGTGAAGATCGGATGAAAACTACTTGAATAAGAGAGCGGAAAACATGCTGAATGTTTAAAACGCACCAAGTGACCCCGTGACCTAGTTTTTGACCCGGCAAGGCCCATGTTCGAACTTGGCCAAGACATAATGTAGGTACAACTTCTGACAAAGTTTGGTGAAGATCGGATGAAAACGGCTTGAACTAGAGAGCGGACACTTAATACGGACCGACCGACCGACAGACCGACCGACCGACAGACAAGTTCGCTCCTATATACCCCCTAAACTTCGTTTGTGGGGGTATAACAAGAACATCACATTGCTTTTGTCCTGTGCATTTCCTGTTTCATCAAATTGCATTGTAAATGGACTATTTGATACTTGTATCTTTACACAATATCCCTTCTAAAATAAGGACCAAGATCATCTGATATTAGATATGTCGCGACACCTTATATTTGCTCATCGTGAATTGTTCAGAAAATGATCCAGGAAACATCGCCTTGAACCGGTTGATAATTCCATTACATTATGAGTTGGAATATCCACACGATGCCACTTTCGTTGTCCACAATGCCTCTGATTTTGCTATTTGATCGCTTACTGATTAAGGCTTTAGAAAGACAGTCTGTCCCTTCATTTCAGTATCACCACCTCCTTGTTGACTGCCTACTGGTACAGGTGATTTAAATAGCTGTGTCTGACCTTTATCTTTGCATTAAAACTTTTACACACTGTTTATGTTTTGATCCATCTGCATGGTCCAGTGAGACAGGCCAAAATTTGACCAGGATTATCCGATATGCATTAACAACACACAAAGCAATACACAGCAAAGCAGTTCCCAGAGCCATTATGACAGGGGATCGCGATTATTGTCTATCTTTTCTAGCTAAGCAAATATATCTAGGAAAATAAACCATTAATGCATACCTACAGCAACCCCAAATATTTTAAAACACTATGAATACATGTTTAAATATTCATGTGACATTGAATTACCAAAACCAAAAAATTACTTTGCCCATAAAATAATTTTAAGACTAGTCATTAAAAAATCTAGAGAGCACTAGAAGCTTTTTGTAAAAACTAGGGAAAAAAGGAGACTTTAAAAAATACTAGGAAAAAGTAGGAAAACTAGGAAATACTAGGACCGCTGGAAAGACTGGATTAACGATTACGTGATTTTTCATGCGCAAATTTGGGCTAATTTAGAAATAGTCACGGTAATCGAATTGGTTGATTGTTTGAAATCGTTTGTTTATTTGTGACATTATATTGCGCACCCTCCACTAAAAATGTATACATAAATAAATAATGAACATTTCGTTGCTTGATACAATCATCCAACACTTGTGTATGTTAACCGTCCATTGTTCAAGGTTAGTCGAAATCATGTCCAAAACTCTCCGGTAATTTGGTATCAAAATACTTGCTTATATGCTCAATGTCTACCGCTTATTTAAATAGAAGCAAACTTGATCTCCATTATTCATATGTAATCCATGCTGGTCGATGCATATAACAGAGTTTTGCAGTACGCACTCACCATGAAAAGGTTGTTAGTTGATGTTCACAACATACCGTCGTGTTTTTTTTCAACTGCCTTCATTACCTTTGCCTTGCTTAGTGTTTGTGATAAATTTCATTTTTAGCAACACTTGTAATACGAGAAACGCACCACGTATTATTTCGAGAAACAATTGTCACGCCTTATATCGTTTTACTTCTGTTATTTACTGTAAAATGCCGCATTTTTAATGCTTCATATCGATGGCTTTTTGTGTGACATGACAATAAAAACATCTTTGATATTTAAACATTACTTTTTCAAGTACAGTTATTGCTTTTCATTCTTGTTCGTTAAGGAGTTGACCTCGGGTACTTGGGAAGTTTTCAAATTACTAGTATATGTTCTTTGCTTTAAAATACCTCAGCATAATCTCGAATTTAAATATAATTATTGTGTCTTGTCTTATACATGTATATGTATTACTTCTGTTATTTAACATCCCTGAATTTGACATGTTTTTTAGGTAATAGTTGCTTTTGTGACAAAATAAAACAAGAGCACCCCATAACGGGTACCAACGCTCGGCTGCGTAAGCAGTTTTGATTAAAATGAAAGCTTGTCAGAATTTTTTTTAGAGGTCACAGTGACCTTGACCTTTGACACAGTGACCCAAAAATATGTGTGGCGTGTAGAACTCATCAAGGTGCATCTACATATGAAATTTCAAAGTTGAAGGCGGGCGAACTTTGATTTTAGAGCAAAATGTCAAGGTTTAAGCACGACGCGGACGGCAGACGCCGAACGACAAGCTGGCAATGACAATACCTCGGGTATTCTCCGAAAACAGCCAAGCTAAAAATAAATCACTTGACTTCACATACACACGGTAAATTACTTCGTTTGTTTTCGGGACAGTCATATTTGTATTGGTACATAAACTTAAATCCATAGAGAAAATATATTTAAGGGACATTAAAGGATAAAAAAACACTAAATTGATGTTAAATATTGAGAATGTACAAAATAAGTTTTAAAATAGGTTTTAATCATGTTTGAAAAATAAGAGTATACATTCTTATATTTTTTACTGCATTTGAATTTTCTTTCATCACTAACATTTATATTCCACTGAAAAGCGTATACAAAACAAAGAAATGGGCAGTGCAATTAAAACTTTTGATCATATGCCCATGTTCGTGTACAGTTAACCGTTTATACAGGTCAGCAATTAACATGTTATGACTATGACGGTTGAACTTGAATTCAATCCAATTTAAACATCTGGAGTTTATAATTCGAGAGTAACACCAAAGTTTTGAACATTAATGGTAGTACATAGATACTCAAAATAATCCGAGATCAGATTCGAAATACAACATCAGTGGTATGTGATGACGTATTAAAATGCATTTTGAAAGAATTTTTTTAATGGCAGCAAATGCGATGTTTCGAAATACTGTCTTGTAAGGGTCCGTGTATATACCGTCTTTTCCTGTTTAGTCTATTTGCAGCGTAAAAAAAGGCTTTTGTAATTCCGCATTTCAAAATGACGGGGGAATGGTTGTCCTTTTCCAAGCCGTCCCTGGGCAGACGAAATAGATATTTAATATAGCATTTCGTAATTCTTACAATTTTTCATTTATAAACTTTTTTCTAACATTTTCTTCGAAGAACATTGCTTACAGCATTTTTAGTGAATTATAAGATCCCGTTTTACGAGAAAAAAGTTCTTAGAAACTAAAACAAATTTCGTTCGTAAAACAATTCTGTTATTGGCAAAAGCGAGTTATTTTTAGAAAATTACCATCTACAAGGTACACTTAAAAGAATTACCTACCTTGAAAACAAAGGGAGACAATTATATTACTGCTTCATGCGAGGTAGGGGACTTTTATTGCTTGGCAATAGTCTAGTTCTTCATAAAAATCTTTTTGATAGTCTTTTACATTTTCACTCAGACAACTAATCCTTAAACATTTACATCAGCAGAAACTTCCCTGTATCTTGCAAATAGATTTTCAACGCAATTGGCGCTCTCGTTCGTTTTGCATTCGAACAACGAAAAACAAGAATCAACGTATATAACTTCGTATTCCGATCTTCTTATAACCGGAAAAATGAGTTCTTTGTATCGTTTTGTCGGTGTACTTTTAACCACCCAAAACACGAAACTTATTTCCCTATCCATATTTCGTTTCAATTTTAATTATACCAATATACAAAAATCGATATTTGAAAATTGAAACACAGCGTCTTCTTCCATTTACCGTTCTTGAATTGATAAAACGGTAAACGGAAGACGATGGGCGCTCCGCTGTTGTTAGAGAGATGAGTCGTGATTGATCTTTTTGCGCAGTTTTCTCCCTTGAATCTTATTATTTTGATTACACACCGGTGAAAGTACACAATTACAGAAGGAGAATGCTCGAGTCTTCGGACAGCTATTGTTGGCTAATCTTACGGGAAAATGAGTAGATCTCCTTTAAATTATGATAGAAATGAACATGTTTGCTTTAGTTGAAAATCATTGTATTTGAGTCCATGTAAAACATGCATTTCGATAACCATGGCACAATATTATATATTTTTAAGCGTAGCTTTTCTCCTAAAGTAATTAACACAATTAAAATTATTTACTACATTGTATTCATATCTGTTCGACAAATGGAAAAATAGCTCCCAGTTATTGCTAATCATATGAATTCAATAAGTATGGTTAACAATACCCATTTTATTTGTCGACTATTGGGGGCCGTCCATAAAGTATGTCACGCTTTTTTTACCATTTTAACCCCGCCCCCTCCCCCCTGTCAAAAAATCTTGACCCCCTTAAGTACGTCACAAACTCACACTTTCCAACGTATTTAAAAAAAAAATAAAATAAAATTTCACTTAAAAGAACTTCCATATTATTAAAATTACTTTAATACTAGTACAGTTAATTGTCAACAGTTTACTCGCATTTCCAACACGCATAACAACCCGCGAGCCTTTGGCCTCAGGCTTGTATGACTGTATGGTTGTTACGATGGGCAGTATGAATATTTATCCATGTGTTTACCTCAAATACAAGGGCTGTTTGTAAAACATGCATGCCCCCCATATGGGCTGTCCGTTGTAGTGGCAGCCATTGTGTGAAAACGTTTTTTGTCACTGTGAGTTTGACCTTTGACCTAGTGACCTGAAAATCAATAGGGGTCATCTGCGAGTCATGATCAATGTACCAATGAAGTGTCATGATCCTAGGCAAAAGCGTTCTTGATTTATCACCCGGAAACAAATTTACTGTTTCGGGTCACCTTGACCTTTGACCTAGAAACCTTAAAATCAATATGGGTCATCTGCGAGTCCTGATCAATGTACCTATGAAAGTTCGTGATCCTAGGCGTAAGCGTTCTTGAGTTATCATCCTGAAACCATTTAACTATTTCGGGTCACCGTGACCTTGACCTTTGACCTAGTGACCTCAAAATCAATAGGGTCCATCTGCCAGTCATGATCAATCTACCCATGAATTTTCATGATCCTAGGCATATGTGTTCTTGAGTTATCATCCGGAAACCATTTTACTATTTCGGGTCACCGTGACATTGACCTTTGACCTAGTGACCTCAAAATCAATAGGGGTCATCTGCCAGTCATGATCAATCTACCCATGAAGTTTCATGATCCTAGGAGTATGCGTTCTTGAGTTATCATCCGAAAACTATTTTATTATTTCGGGTCACCGTGATCTTGACCTTTGACCTAGTGACCTCAAAATCAATAGGGGTCATCTGCGAGTTATGTTCTATCTACCTATGAAGTTTCATGATCCTAGGCGTATGCGTTCTTGAGTTATCATCCGGAAACCATTTTACTATTTCGGGTCACCGTTACCTTGACCTTTGACCTAGTGACCTCAAAACAAATAGGGGTCATCTGCGAAGTTTCATGATCCTAGGCCTAAGCGTTCTTGAGTTATCATCCGGAAACCATCTGGTGGACGGACATACATACATACAGACAGACAGACAGACCGTCCGACATGTGCAAAACAATATACCATTAATTATCCGAAGGGGGCATAAAAACGAAATTATAATTTAGACTTTCTTTTAACCCTTTACGAACTAAACAAGAGGGCCTGAAAGGCCCAAAGTCGCTCACCTGAGATAAAAAGTTATAATTGGGACAAATCTTCTGACCAAGTTTCATGAAGAACGGAAAAATAAATGTGGCCTCTAGAGTGTTAACAAGGTTGTACTATAGCCATATAAGGAAAAAGGCCCCGCCCCCTGGCAGCCATGTTTTTCCACCAACAGGCATCATCCAAGATATTAATGGGATGAATCTTCTGACCAAGTTTCATGAAGATCAGACAATAAAAGTGGCCTCTGGAGTGAAAACAAGATTTTACTATAGCCATATAAGGAAAAATGCCCCGCCCCTTGGGAGCCATATTTTTCAAGCAAACATTTCCATTTTCGAACTCATCCAAGATATCATTGAGACCAATCGTCTGACAAAATTTCATGAAGATTGGACAATGAATGTGCACTCTAGAGAGTTAACAAGGCAAATGTTGACTCCGCACAACGGACGACGGGCATAAGGCGATCACAAAAGCTCACCATGAGCACGTTATGCTCAGGTGAGCTTAAATGGAACAGTTCAATAAATTATTTCGTCATTCACTCATGAAATCTGCGTGGATGTTATGTCTATTGAATAATCCGACCCAGTCAAGGTGCCACTCAAAAATTCGAACAACACATTCAGGAGATACGCAATTCGTTTTATTTTGACATAAAACTTATTAATGTGTTTCACATTTTTTTGAAAATTATTTATAAATTTTACTAAAGAAATAATAAATAAATGAAATATGTTTTTTAAATATATGTAAAACATCGCACATGGCCTTACCCCCCCCCCCCCCATTGTTACAAACTGTCACACTTTCTTACACCCCCTCCCCCCACCCGGAGCGTGACATACTTTATGGACGGCCCTTTGAATGTACTTAAACAGATCACGCAGTCCAAAGCTTGTTTGATGGCGCGTTGCTCTTCCCTGCTCACAGCCACCACAACCTTGAAGAACTAATCAATAAAATAAGATCCATAATTCATAAATATCCTTGACTCAACAAATCATGCACGTATGATTACAGATATACAAGGTTCTCTATAATGGTATTCGAGTTTCATTTTAGGAGACAATCAGGATCTAAAACGGAACGTTTCAACGCGTGCAAGTACTTTCTATTGGCGTGACGCATGCTATTCGCCTCGTTTCATGAAACGTAACGTTATAAGTCAAAATATTTTGCGGCGTTATAATATCATTGGAAAGAAGATATTTCGTTATCATTAAGGTAACCGTGAGCGCTCTTTCACGCTGAGTTATTAAATAGGCACATTTATTAATATGTTTAATACTATTATATAAAATTATTTTAAGCGCAAAACGGTTTCGTATAAGTTGTTGTGTTATAACTCTTTTAGAGCAGAAATCACTATACATATCACCGTTCAGTTGTTAAATGTAACACGTATTTGTACTTCATCGAACGAATTGGAAATTATATATAAGGCACCTTGCACTTAACCATTCCATATAAGATTTCCCGGTATCTTGTCAATGAACTTTCAACGCCGTCGACGCTCTCGTTGTTTACCGTAATATCAAACCTAGAACGGTAAAAGGGACAGAACAATCCGTTTCAAGTTCATTTATTTTCGTTATATGAAGATTGAAACGAAATATGAACAGGAAAATACACTTCGTGTTTTGTTTTATAATTAGTACAACGAAAAACGATATAAAGAAGTTAATTTTGTTAGAACAAATATGCGTTAGATTTCATGTTTCGTTGTGTCGAATTCAAAACGAAAACAAGAACTGTGTTTGTCAGAAACACAATGGCCCCTATTGCGCCGCTTTGAAGCCATAAATTTTACCTTTGACCTTGAAGGATGACTTGACCTTGACTTTCACCACTCAAAATGTGCAGCTTCATGAGATACACATGCATGCCAAATATCAAGTTGCTATCTTCAATATTCAAAAAGTTATGACCAAACTTTAATGAAGGTTAAAGTTTTAGGAGAGAAAAATTCAATGATATTTGAGCTTGAAAGATGACATTGACTTTGACTTTTCATGACTCAAAATGTGCAGCTCCGTGAGATACACATGCATGCCAAATATGAAGTTGCTATATTCAATATTGCAAGTTATCAAACTTTAACCAAGGTTAAAGTTTTGGGACACACACAATGAATGAATGACAGACATACAGGCGAAAAACAATATACCCCCGATCTTTCGAACCGGGGGCATAAAAAGAAAAGACGGTATATACAAGGACCTTTAAGTCTGTGCATGAATGTATTTTACCGGTATATTTAAAAGTGAACAAGGGAAGAACACCTGAAAACACGAACCTAATTTCCATCAAAGGTAGTAAAATTTTGTTTTAAACTCAACTGTAACGTGGTAGATTTTCTACAATGTATAACACCTCAATTACAGAGTTATTCAAGTTTGTTGTTTGCTATAGAATATCCGATTGAATCGTAACATCCAGTCGAAACCCCTATTTCTTTATCGAATAATAAGCTGAAGTCTCTCTTTTGAACGTCTATAATAAAGTGGCGTATAAGCGTCTAAATATAGAGTTACAGCGCTTGTTGAACATGACGCTGAGGTTGACAACATAACTATTTCCCGGGTGTACCTTAATAAATTAGTTTAATAAGATAACACTAAACTATTAGTGTAACTATGTCAAGATATAAGTGATAGAAACGTGATAATTATTGCATATGACACTGTATTTAAAGACAATGTAATATTTCTCGTGTCAACTGAATATATTGTGTAAGTTTTTGATATCAAATATTTATGAATGCCCCCCTTTACCGGGAAGTGTATGTAAACACTTGAGTCCTGATGCTCCCCTTAAAGCGTTTACGTGACCTCATGGCACGCCGATTGTTGAAGACTCGATCTGTCGACCTAGTGCTATTCCAATTAACCCAGAGTGAGTGGCCCTATGAAGATAATGGAAGAGTCTCATGACTGCGGTACTCAGTTCGCTTAACGTGCTGGTCAAACCGTTCTGGGGTTCGGGTCGACGGCTTGTGGCGTCTAGAGAGGCTATAAAGGCGGCGCATGCTGCGAGGAGCGGGAAAAGGTCTTTAGAAATTGTCAACACTCCCTTGGCGGAGTAACCTTGTCCTTTATAAGGCAACCAGATATGAATTGTCTACCAGTGCACATTAAGGCCTCATGGGCCACTGTGCACTTGTCTATTCGGATCAAAATGATTTCTTGTTGACTGTGGTATAAGTTGTGACAACAATAACCTTTTTTTTAAATTCTGTTGTAGTTCATTCTTTGTTAGACTGAGAGACTTTTCCTTAGCTCAACTTAAATATACGTTAAATTGTTTTAAGTTATATGATATTTTTTAATTGCACAACATTCATGGCATTTAAAACTATAATATACATCTTTATTGCAAAAATAAAATTGCTCTATCAACTATTGCATGCCAAAGTATAACACATCTTTTTCTATGTTCAAGTATTGCATCAATCATAGCATGTCATTGTATAACATAAGAACTTGTAAGTCAAAGTTGTACACAACTACTTGTATGGTAAAGTTTTACACACTTATTTGTATGCTGAAATAGTTGGTTGAATATTAAAGTTTAACATAACATCTTGGATGTCAAAGCTTTAAACAATTACACAATGTAATTGAATGTTGAAGCTTTAAACAATTCGTT
Source organism: Dreissena polymorpha (assembly GCF_020536995.1). Classification (NCBI taxonomy): domain Eukaryota; kingdom Metazoa; phylum Mollusca; class Bivalvia; order Myida; family Dreissenidae; genus Dreissena; species Dreissena polymorpha. Next base: position 180,562 of record NW_026273366.1, on the reverse strand, counting down.
AAATGTCATAGATTAACAAAATTCCTTGAATGACAAAGCTTTAAAAGATTTAATGAATTTCAAAGCTTATTACCATTCCTTGAATGTCATAACTTAACACCATTCCTTGAATGCCAAAGTTAAACACCATTCCTTTAATGTCAAATCTTATCACCATTCCTTTAATGTCAAAGCTTAACACCATTCCTTGAATGTAATAGCTTAACACCATTCCTTGAATTTCAAAGCTCAACACAATTCTTTTAATGTCAAAGCTTAACACAATTCATTGAATGTCGAAGCTTAACATCATTCCTTGAATGACAAAGCTTAACACCATTCCTTGAATGTCAAAGCTTAAGATCATTCCTTGAATGAGCAATCTTAACACCATTCCTTGAATGTCATAGCTTAACAACATTCCTTGAATGTCAAAACTTAACCCCATTCCTTGAATGTCAAAGCTTAACACCATTCATAAAATCTCAAAAGCTGAAGATCATTCATTGAATGTAGAAGCTGAACACCATTCCTTGAATGTCAAAGCTTATCACCTTTCCTTGAATTTCCAAACTTAACACCATTCCTTGAATGTCAAAGCTTTACACCATTCCTTGAATGTAAAAACTTAAGATCGTTTCTTGAATGTCCAAGCTCAACACCATTCCTTGAATATCAAAGATTTACACCATTCCTTGAATGTCAAAGCTTAACACCATTCCTTGAATGTCAAATCTTTACAACGTTCCTTGAATATCAAAGCTCCACACAATTCCTTGAATGTGCATCTTAACACCATTCCTTGAATGTCAAAGCTTAACACCATTCCTTGAATGTCAAAGCTTTACATCGTTCCTTGAATGTCAAAGCTCCACATAATTCCTTAAATGTCATAGCTTAACACCATTCCTTGAATGTCAAAGCTTAACACCATTCCTTGAATGTCAAAGCTTAACACCCTTCCTTGAATGTCAAAGTATTACAACATTTTTTGGATTTCATAGAAACACACCATTCCTTGCGTTTAAACAAGAGCACTGCATAGCGGGTGAAAAGGCTCAGCTGTGCGTGCAGTTTTCAACCAGTGACCTGAAAATCAATAGGGGTCATCTGCAAGTCACGATCAATATACCTATGAAGTGTCATGATCCTAGGCAAAAGCGTTCTTGAGTTATCATCCGAAAATCGTTTTACTATTTCGGGTCACCGTGACCTTGACCTTTGACCTTGTGACCTCAAAATCAATAGGGGTCATCTGCATTCATGATCAATCTACCTATGAAGTATCATGATCCTAGGCATATGCGTTCTTGAGTTATCATCCGAAAATCATTTTACTATTTCGGGTCACCGTGACCTTGACCTTTGACCTAGTGACCTTAAAATTGATAGGGGTCATCTGCGAGTCATGATCAATCTACCTATAAAGTTTCATGATCCTAGGCATATGCGTTCTTGAATTATCATCCGAAAATCATTTTACTATTTCGGGTCACTGTGACCTTGACCTTTAACCTAGTGACCTCAAAATCAATAGGGGTCATCTGCGAGTCATGATCAATCTACCCATGAAGTTTCATGATCCTAGGCGTATGGGTTCTTGAGTTATCATCTGGAAACCATTTTACTATATCGGGTCACCGTGACCTTGACCTTTGACCTAGTGACCTCAAAATCAATAGGGGTCATCTGCGAGTCATGATCAATCTACCCATGAAGTTTCATGATCCTAGGCGTATGCGTTCTTGAGTGATCATCCGGAAACCATTTTACTATTTCGGGTCACCGTGACCTTGACCTTTGACCTAGTGACCTCAAAATCAATAGGGGTCATCTGCAAGTCATGATCAATGTACCTATTAAGTTTCATGATCCTAGGCCCAAGCGTTCTTGAGTTATCGTCTGACAACCACCTGGTAGACGGACGGACCGACCGACCGACATGAGCAAAGCAATATACCCCCTCTTCTTCGAAGGGGGGCATAATAAATGAAAGCTTGTCAGAAGAAAAGGTAGAAAGGTAAGTGGCCAGAAGAACTCATCTGAGTGACCTTGACCTTTGACCAAGTGACCTAAAAATGGGTGCGGCATGTAAAACTCATCAAGGGTACATTTATATATGAATTTTCAAAGTAATAGGTGGAAGCACTTTGATTTTAGAGCCTATGTTAAAGTTTAAGAGGTCACAGTGACCTTGACCTTTGACAAAGTGACCCTAAAATGGGCAGACGCCGGAAGGGGGACGATGAGCTATGACAATACCTGGAGTATTCTCCGAAAACAGCCGAGCTAAAAAATAACCTTCTTCAATGCATAGTGTTTCGAAGTATTCCAATTAATGACATATCATTACGTTACACCACTTTCTGCAGATCCAAGTATCACACAAATGTTTGGTTGTCCAAGTACAGCACAATTCATAACTTATTTAAGTAGTTCACAATTCCTTGCATGTGCATGTATCAAACGAATCCAAGCATATTGAAGTATTACACCATAATGTTTTCAAACACAGAGGGCAAATCATCTCCTGCTATGCTTTCTAAGAAGATAAGGTCACTTTGACGCTGAAATTCAGTGAAAAATGGTAAAAATCATGATGAAAACAAACTGTAAATGTTATCTCTTTATAAAAATTGAAATAACGAGACTGCAAAGGAACTCGTCACCAAAAGACTGTGTTGACCAACTATTGGTTTACACTTCAGTGGTTAACTAGTGCGTTGTAACATGACTAATACTTCCCCATGGTTTTGTCAGCTAAGTTCAATATCAATTAAATCAGGGTAATAGAGGATGAATAACTTGCTTCATAGTAATGGCATTTAAAAGTTGTGTTTTAATCTGTTGAGAAAAGTGGAAGTTGTTTGTTGCAAAAACATAAACATTTTATGCAGATCTGCTTTTCCAGCTATGTTCAAGGTCAAAGAAGTCAAAAAAATTTACCAAGTGCTTTTTTACAACCACCACTCCAGCCTTTACAAGATTAGTAAGTCGGGGAAAGCAAAGCCGTAGTCGATACGTCACCAGGAATGCTTTCCAACACAGCCTGTGAGGGGCAAATAAACATCAGTCAGGGGTTTGTTCCCAACCATAATTGAACGTCGTGCAAAATAATTGGTACTTTGCCATATGTACCCAGCATAGTTCCAGACAAGCCTCTCAGAGCATTTCTTTGGTCAGGAGCTGCCTTGTCCTCTTATAATCGCTTTGCATGCTGGGAAATTTGTCATCTGCTAAAATGTCCTCTGCTGAATTTCTAAAATTAGCATTTTCTTTGATTTTTTTTCCAAAGAAAACTATCAGAAAAGCAAACAAAGAAAACTATCAGAAAAGCAAACAGTTTGGATCCTGATGAGAGGCCACGTTCTGTGGCGACTCATCTGGATCCAAACTGTTTGCAAAGGCCTTCAAAATTTGGCTCCAGCACTGAAAGAGTTAAGCCACACAATCTTGCATTTCTTTGCAGCGGACAGGTAAACAAACCCGCAGGCTTGTCTAGAGCTACCCTAGATACTAGTACATGACATAAAACCAATTAGCACATGACACTCGTAAAATATGGCAATTTTTGTACATGATAATCCACTTTTAAATTGTTATTCATACCCACTCAGCAAAATTTTCAGAGAATATTTTTTTAAACTATTTATACCATGAATCAAATTGATAAGCATGTTATAGTAAAATGCTAACTGCAGAATAGCTTATTCTTGGAAATAATACTATCCTTCTTGAAACAAGTTTAATATGAGTATTTCCCTTCACTCTGGCAAATTATTATTACACATATAAATAATTCTAAAGATATGTCAGTAGTTGTTAAATAACAGATAACATTTAATAATTGAATAATACAAGTTTAGCATTTGTTGTCACAGCTTTCACTGTTCAATCAACATTCAGATTAATCACAGTATGTAGCAATAAGAGAGTAGCAGATATGTACAATATTACATACATACACATTTGAAATTCATATCAGGTCTGAGACTGTAATAGTTCTAAATTGTATTACTTATGTAAAATAAAGTAAAAAACCACCTGGATGTCTCAAATCCAGTTACATCCTAATTGAGTTACCTTCATTATGCTTTGTATTCTTGACAATTATGCTAATTGTCTTACCAAGTTATAGAAGCATTCAATTGACTTTGATTGAGGTTTTCTGCGCAGGCTTTCTGAAAACATAATTATGTTGTGCTTTTGTTAGCATTATCATTTCCATTTTGTGTAATGTTTTTATAAATCGATAATACATACATAATATTATAAGTCAATACAATGTATATACATAACTTTTTAAAGTATTTATCAATTAATGTATATTTATGGCATACAATTACAAGCATTTAATTGTATTGATAAATTATTTTAAACAATTAAACAGTTAATATGCAAATAGGACAAATTGATTCCCAATAAACTTATGTTATGAGACTTATTTTTTACTTCTTTCTTAGGCGACAAGGAACATCTAATTTTATTGATTTCTTTTCCTTTCTTTTTTTTCAATTTAAAATTTTTACATTTATTAGAAAATGGATCTGTAAGTATTTGCATACTTAAGTTCTCAATAATGGATCAATAGCACATGGATACCTGCTGCTTTTGTAAGATTCGCATCATGCTGTATGATACAGACTTCAACACACCTGCAAAGTAGACAAATCATTTTCAATACCATAAATGCTATTTCCTTACAATTATTATTTGATTCATTTGGTATACATTTGGCAGAATAATCTGAATCTTAAAACAACACAGGAATATGAACAAATTAATCTGAATAAAAAATATTGATAATTTTTAAATGAGACTATAAATCAAATTTGTTTCACTTAACTTATAATCACATCATATGACAAATTTATTGTATGTCTATCGTATTTCCTTATATTAATTATTTGATTCATTTAAAATACAACTTACAGACTATTATTATTTAAAGTGATAAATAGGATTTATTCTCAAACTTAAAACTAAATTAAAACAAGAGCTGTCAGAGGAAAGCGCGCTCGACTATCGAGTGCTTGACAGTATAACGTATGCCATCATGGGGAAATTGTTCATATTCAAGAATTTATAAGACGATCTTTGACAAATCAAAAAAGGAAAAAAAAATTGGGGGGGGGGGGGGGGGGTAGGGGGGGGTGAGAGGGGGGTATAATGTAGGGTGTGGTAATTTATTAGATATTGCTTTAAAAAAACATTGAGTGGTGGGGGGGGGGGTAGGGAGGGGGGGGGGGGGGGGGGTGAGAGGGGGGTATAATGTGGGGTGTGGTAATTTATTAGATAATTGAGGGGTGGGGGGTAGGGAGGGTGGGGGTGAGAGGGGGGTATAATGTGGGGTGTGGTAATTTATTACATGATGTTTAAAAAAAAAATGCGGGGGGGTTGGGGGGGGAGGGATTCTGGGTAAGGGCGTGGGGTATTGTTCGGGTGGAATCCATTGTGGTATTCAGGTAAGTGTTGTATTGTCAAAGTAATAATAAAATGTGTTCATAAATAAAGAAGTTATGGCAATTTAAGCAAGATGTTCAATTATCTAAGTGTAAAAGGGGCCATAATTATGTCAAAATGCTTGATACAGTGATCTGCTCTTGTTAATAGGTTGGAGTCATGTTGGTAAACAAGTATGCAACATATAAAAGCAATATGTCAAAGGATATAGGAAATATTTGGGGTAGTACGCAAAGTTTAACATAGATTTATCAATAATATGCATATTCTTAGTATAAAAGGGGCAATAATTATGACAAAATGCTTGATAGAGTTGTCTGCTCTTGTTTATAGGTTGGGGTGATGTTGGTAAACAAGTATGCAAAATATAAAAGAAATATGTCAAGGGTCAATAAAAATAAATGGGGTAGTACGAAAACTTTAACATTTGCTGCATATTCTAAGTGGAAAAGGGGCCATAATTATGACCAAATGCTTGATAGAGTTGTCTGCTCTTGTTTATACGTTGGGGTCATGTTGGTAAACAAGTACGCAAACTATGAAAGCAATATGTCAAGGGACAAAGAAAATATTTGGGGTAGTACGAAAACTTTAACATTTGCACGCTAACGCAGACGCCGGGGTGAGTAGGATAGCTCCACTATATATATTTCATATATAATAGTCGAGCTTAAAGTATTAAATGGGACCACAAATCAAATGCTTTTCATTTAAATCATAATGACATTATATGACAAAGTTATTGTAAGACCTCAGCCCATACCTCATGTTAAATTGTGTTTGTTGCACAACTTAATATGTTGAACAGACCTGCACAGAAAAGTGAGAGTTCCCAACTGTGTAATACTATACATGTATTTCTAACATGAATGAATGACAGTACAATAAAATGTATTTGCAAGTTTCAAAAACTCTCATAATATGGGTCTGATGGTACCATTTCTTGTGGACTTTCATTCTAGAATATCATTAACATTTTATAAAATTTGTTTTTCTCACAAAGATTTTTTTACCCATTTTATTTGTCTTATTATCATGCTCTACATTTTTTGAGCCCCTCAAAATGAATTGTTGGTTTAACTGCATCATTTGCAGCAAGCAATACTGTATTTATGCATCTGGGGTTGTATTCCAGAGGCATCTTAAGTTAAATTGTATTTTTATCCTTAAAATTGTGAATTTTGTTTTTTAAGTGTTTCATATCATACTACAATAGTTAGGCATAGACAATAACATTAAAATTACATCATTATGTCAATGTTATTTGATGAATACCAAAAAATCATGCATGTCTTTATTTAAACAAGAAATACAAAACATTATAATTTTGAACTTAAGTGAAATGACTTAAGATGTTTCTGGAATACGACCCCTGCTGTACACCTGTGCTGTACAAAAATCTTATCTGGAATAGCAATACATGCAAGTGCCCAAAATCAAGTTTTCTCAACAACACTATGTACTTTTGTATAGATCAATAATACCATAGAAGAAGCCAGGGTTGTCCTCTACCCTTTGCTTGACAGGAAGTGACCTTGCACATGCATGGAACTTGAGCATGGTACAGTACAGCTCACGCAAAACCAACAAAATCCGCGGCTACGCCGCGGACACACTCTTTTGTTTTCGAAATTACTCCGCATCCACAACGAGTATTCCCTCGGCATCATGCCGAGGCACTCCGCGATGATTCGCGGAGTTACGCCGCGTCTATTCCTGCCTCGGCATCGATCCGCGGCAACACGCCGCGTCTTTAAACGCGGCGGTTCGCCGAAAAAATTTTTTATATACTTTAACACATGTTAAATATTTTTTAAATAAACGATTATTAGAATCAGTTACAAATAATACGTTGATATGTTTACTTCTGCGTGATTGTGTAAACCTTTGGTAAGCTTCGCTGCATGCGGAACTTTATTTTGACGTAATGATGTTGTAGGTCATTATAACCATATCAATAAACCTTACACAGTTTTATCCCGAACATGATCTCGGAAACAAGATTTGCTTTAAACCTCGAAAATAACATATTGAGTATCATAAGATTTGCGAAAATACATATGAGAACCAAACAACTATACACATAGAAAACAGATATAAATAATGTTGACAATTTTAATAAAAACTTCTATTCGTTTATATTTAAAAATGATTACTTTCACTTCGTCCCGATTTTCAGAAATGGCCATGTACATGCTGCATCTAAATATAAATTTAATAAACGAAATTATCGGATAATATATTGAAACATTAAACTCGGCATAAATGTGACTACCAAAATAATATTGTGACGCAAAACAGTATCTTTATTGTGACATTTAAATACACTTGTAAATCTGCTGTTCTCATAGAAATTGCGCGAAAATAAAGATGACTTGTGTAATATCACGTTATCTGCCTGGAAAGCGTGAGCATTTTCATTGTAATTTTAATAAATCTGTGCAAATAATACGAGGATATAAAAAGTAATACAAGCGTATGCGAATGCAAAAGGAAATGCAGTGAGAACCCCGCCTTAAAATATCGAATTTTATACTGAAACATTAGGCGGTTTATCTTTTGATTTGTCGGCATTTTTTTTATACTGAAACATTAGGCGGTTAATCTTTTGATTTGTCGGCATTTTGTTTCATTTCAGACTCCATGCAGTTATAAGATCATAATCTCAGTGCTTTATTACCCGAACTCGTTAGTTTCTGGACACGTGTGCTACTGAAAATAACCACCGGTTATGGCCCAAACAAGCACAAAGTGTCTAGTCTCCCGTGTGTTTTATCCCTAAATGTTAGATAAGCACGTGCACTATTAATTAGTATGTTGGTCAGCACAAAAGGCCTTCTGAAAACCGCCGACTGCGTCTTTGTTTTATTGCTCAATCAAGCACCGATAATCCAATATCCCGTGTATTACAAAAACACACACTTTAGATAAGCACGTGTCGTCTGTCAAAACCATAATTTATCAGTAAACATATCGAAGTAATTCTCGTATATGATCTCGGAAACGGGACTTGCTTTGTTCAGAAGATTAAAACAAATGAGAACCAATCAAACATACACAGAAAAAACAAAATGTAAATAATTATGACAAATTAAATGGAAAAAAAAAACGTTGGTTTATTTTCGAAAAATCGCTTTTCCTTTCTCCCAATTTTCAGAAAATGACTTATACATGTTGCATAAAATCTAAATATAGATGACGCTGTTAATTGGTCGTTGTAAAAGAATATTAACTTTACATGGCACTTTTTGTGCAATCAGATACAATACAGTAATTTTTGCAATATTGAACGAACTAAAATATGAAAATGATACAGCGTTTTTTACTTTTATTTTATTCAGGAAAATGTCAAAATCATTTGCGAGATACCCTAATACTCAAATGGAAATTCAATACGAAGCTTTTACAATGTTGTCTGCGCTACGTAGTTTCGTGTATCAATAAATTAACCCACGCCTATTTTCGCGCGCTTTTTGTTATAGAGAAACACTGGACACGAAAATATCATGGGCATATACATGTATTTATTTGTGTCACCCTTGTCCCGATTGGACACATATTTAATCAAATCTTTAAATAGAAACATATGTCGAAATTCATGTGATATTTTAGAAAAATGTTGGATGTCTGTGTTAATGAGTTTTCTTGAGCACTTTTCTCGTCAGTATTAATCAGAATTTGCATTTGAAAATGGAATATACGGGATTAGCGGGTAATGGATAGAGACGGAAAAATTCGCATGTATGTGGTAATCGATAATGACAGTAATAAACGCATGTATCGGGGAAACGATAGACTCGGGATTATACGCATCTATCAGGGAAAGGGTTAAGAAACAGTTAATAAAGATAATTTGGACAGATGATGCAAAACCTTAATGTCAATGTATTATGTAGTGAATTGTTTCGAAACGTAGTAACGCTCCATGTAATAAATTGTATGATGCGAAACTCGGAGTCCATTTCTATCCGAGGTACATGTACATTGTAAATTATAATTAATACGATTGTCCGCCGAATGACTCGACATCATCAACAAATTCCTCGGCATCATGCCGAGGCGTGTCGCGGAGACGAGATGCGGAGTGCCTCGGCGGACCGACGAGGCTACTCGGCGACCAGATAGTCGATTCCGAGTCGACTCCGCGAACACAAGATGGCGTCTGACTCCGCGGATCGCGGAATATGTTTGTTTTGCGTGAGCTGTACTGTAAGTAGAAAAAGATGGTAGACACTGGTGAAGATCTGACTGGGACTGTTAACTGCAGGGTCCAGGAACATGTCATGACACTTCTGACGCAAGGAGCTGTCATAGAAAATTATTTTCCAAAACCTATAAAATGGACTAAGCCAGTAAGGGCTTGCTTCGGGAAAAAAACTCAAATATGTTTACTGACACAAAGTCTGGCCAATTATTGATTCTTTCAAATATGCTATCCATATCATCTGTTATTATTTTATTGCAATACCCATTGGTGAATAAAATAGGCCAGCGTTGTTTGCACTCAGGGGATAAGTGTTCTTTTTCCAAAGTCTTGCCATAATTTTCATGATAGGCCTTTTGTATAAGATGTTTATTTATTTATTCTTTATTTATTGACTACTTTAATTTCATAACGATAACCAAATGTGTTCCTCTTTCAGTATAAATATAAACTTGAGTTCAAATTGCAAGTGTCCAATTTGTTAATAACAGATATAACAAGATGTGTTTGTGAAATACTATGTCCCCCCATATGTTTGACCTTTGACCTTGAAGGATGACCTTGACCTTTCACCACTCAAAATGTGCAGCTCCATAAGATACACATGCATGCCAAATATGAAGTTGCTATCTTCAATATTGCAAAAGTTATGGCAAATGATAAAGTTTGACACAAACAAACCAACAAACCAACAAACAGACAGGGAAAAAAAAAAGATGTCCCCCAGTATAGACTGGGAGACATAAAAAGTTATCATACAGACTTTATGCGGCATCCTGGTAAGGTCATACAGCATGAGAACATTATTATTATTATTAACAATCGGTTGATGATAGAACATTAATAAAATCAAAGACAAACTTATGTGTATAGAAAATTATACATAAGAAGCTAAAGAAGCTGTGCTCACCCAATCAATTTCCTTTTGAATGTCTTTCCAGGTTCCCTTACAAAATCAAAAGTCATTGTGTCTTTAATACCTGTTAAGTAAAGTAGAACCATATAACTTATGGTTTTCAATAGATAAGACACGATATAATACAAAATAAAGTATTTACAAAGATTAAGAATGATAAGGATAGGTATGGTGTACAAAAAGTTGTCAAGACCACAAACAATATAGCAGCAACTCTTTTTACTTTTAAACCTAAAAAAGATGATAATAAATGACTTCAATAAGAACTCTGGGAGTTAAAGGAGTCACATGACTACAGAGCGCTTATGTCAGACATAGGCCATAATATTGCAAGGCACACAAAAGTCTAACACCTGTGCTCGAGACAAATACTGCATTAAAGGGACCACCAACCACAAATGACGAAAAAAGAAAAGTTCTAAAATACCGTAATTTTTTACAATTATTAGTTTATATTGATTAAAATATCATGACTGGTATATTACATTTTTTGAAAAAAGTTAATATTTTCAGTATATTCGGTAATAAAAGTTTGCGATGTGAAATCGAAAGTACATCGCGAAAATAGGTGACATAACAATATACACACTATAAATAACGCAAGTAGATTGCTCATTTTATATATAAAATTAAAACAATTCACTACGCATGACCAATTTGCATTCCTGGGTTTACTACTTGACGATGAGGATCAATCTACTGGCATTATTTATAGTTAACTGGTAGTTACCTGCAGGTACCTATACCCAGTAAAATTTATTACCGAATATACTGAAAATATGAAAACCTTTTTCAAGTAATGTAATATACCAGTCGTGATATTTTAATCAATATAAACTAATAATTGTAAAAAAATACAGTATTTTAGAACTTTTCATTTTTCGTCATTTGTGGTGGGCAGTATAATTTAATAATTGTAAAAAAATACGGTATTTTAGAACTTTTCTTTTTTCGTCATTTGTGGTTGACGGTCCCTTTAAATGAACAAGAGATTGCCAAGCAATTTGGTCCCCTCCCGGTGAAACTCCACCATTGTCAGATTAAAAAATATATATTTGTTGCCATAGCAACCAGAATTTTTGACATAGGAACAAAATGAAATGACGTGCATAATCTCCATATTGCGATCTATCCATGTTTCAAGTTTCATGAAAAAATATGAAGAACTTTTAAAGTTATCGCAGGATTCACTATTTTCAGCATTATTTCTAGTCTATTTGTTAATATTTCTAGTCTATTTGTTGCCATAACAACCAGAATTCTTAACGTAGGAACAAAATGAAATGACATGCATAATCTCCATATTGCCATCTATCCATGTTTCAAGTTTCATAAAAAAATATGAAGAACTTTTAAAGTTATCGCAGGATCCAGAAAAGTGTGACAGACAGACTGACAGACAGAGCCCAAACCATAAGTTCTCTCCGGTTTCACAGGTAGGGGAAAAAAAAAGTATTTGAGGAAGAGTATTGGTCTAATTAATGCACTGCACATCCCCTAAATGATATGCATTTACCTCTAAAGTTTCACGTAAATATCTTTCATTGTCTAACAAAAAAGATCATTACTCATAAAATTAGTGCTGGCTTTGAAACTAAATAAAGTCTTTAAAGAATAAAAGCTAAGGGATTATGTATATTTTATATGGTAAAACAACAAAAATAACAATTCCAGCCCTTCCTACTTGCGCCCGCATATCTGGTATAGTCCATAGCCACTTCCAGTGTCTGCATGTTGAACAGAAGTCCACACCATGGAAACCAGCCTGAAACATTGAGATATGCCTTCCAATTGAGTCCCAGACCAGACAATACACAATTGAAGCGTACATTTAATCATAAAGAATGCTCTACTACAGTATAACACTCAAAGAACAAATAACTATTATATAGTAAAATCCATTATCGATGTTTCATGCCACTTTTTTTGCATGTCATTAAAAACACAAATTTAATTAATACAGAAATCCCAATACATTACCAATTTTGCCTATAATTGACCTCAACATGTGACCTTAACCTCTCAGCTACTTCCATTGTGCATGAGACACACTCTTCTCTATGATAATGACTGGATGTTATTTTAAAGGGATCTTTTCACGTTTGGTGAATTGACAAAATTGAAAAAAGTTGTTTCAGATTCGCAAATTTTCGGTTTAGTTATGATATTTGTGAGGAAACAGTATTACTGAACATTTGCCATGGTCTAATATAGCCATTATATGCATCTTTTGACGATTTAAAAACCTAAAAATTATGAAGCGTTGCAACACGAAACGATTGAATAATTTGGAGGGTTCTGTTGTAGTCAGTTAAATTTGTGAAACTACAAAGATTGCTTATATAACGTATAAAATACGCACTTATGTATGCTTGGCAGGACAGCTCAGTTGGCTAATGTGTTTTTACTTCAGGATTCTGGGAGTCACTGGTTCGAGCCCTGCTACGGGCTACTATTTTTTTCCTTTTTTAAATTTTATTTTAAATTTTTTACTGGAGCTTTTTAAATTAAATGTATACATTTATCAATATAAAGCATTTAATGACAAACTTCAAAACATGCCAAAATCTGTGAAAAGGCCCCTTTAAAATCACAATATAAATGATACACTTACAGTCTGGACAATCTGCATTATGCCCACTGTGACCTTTGACCTTAAATTGTTACTTTGCATATGAGCTAGATAAACAAGTGTTGTCTCCATACAATCGACTTCATTTGTGGCAACTTGGCAATTTATTTTAAATATGTCGGAAAAATAATAAAGTTACTTCCTGGACAAGATTTGGTTTACATCTCAATAGAAAGAAGGTAGTGACATACTTATGGAAACACAACTGGAGAAGTGAAATAGTTAATGCTTCAAACTTTGTGCCAAAAAACTAAACAACAAGAGCAGTCTCCATAGGAAGACAGACAGACAGACAGACAGACAGACAAGACAAGACAAGACAAGACAAGACAAGGCAAGACAAGGCAAGGCAGGCAGGCAGACATACAGGCAGACAGACAGGCAGAGCAATCACTATATGCCCACCTACAGGGGCATAACAATCATGAGACAAAGAAAGTGGGTAAGTTAAATATATTTTAAGACACAGTCATATTCTAACAGGTTCATCAAAATGATTTTACCTATCTGATAGTGATATTGAATGGTTGATCTTGCAAAGATAAGTCTTTTATTATTATTCAAACACTTAACAAGGGCTCAGCGTTAGAATAATAAGTGGAAAACAGTATAAGATATGAAAATAACCAGTTTTTTCCTTCGGAAAACCTGGTTAACAAATGATTGATCTATTGACTTTGTGAGGTAACCTATTCAAGTTTGTCATTATTTGTATACTTTATACATGCAAATAAAATGCATTTAAATTATTCATTTTAAAGTCCGGAAAGCATCTTACAATAAATGGACTTTTGTAGGGCAAACCTTCTTACACATTTACCTGTTTCAATGTACTCAATGGACTGGTTTTTTACCACACTGCAACAAGAGAAGTTACTCATGACTTTGTCAACATTGGTATGACAGTTATAGTCCTTGATCCCTGCAATGAAGAAAACAAGAGCACCGCCTTGCGGGTGCAGACCGCTCATCTATTTTCTTTTTAAAGGTGAAGGGACTCTCATTTTCAATCACAAAGGAGGGAGGAGTGGAGTGAAGAGGGGTGTATAGTGTGGGGTTGTGGACATTTATTACATTATCTTCCAAAAAAGCGAAAAAAAAATGGGGGGGGGGTATAGTGTGAGGGTGTGGTGGTAATTTGTGAGATGATCTTAAAAAAAAAAAAAAATCAAAAAAAAAATTGGGGGGAGGGTGGGGTGGGGGGGGTGGGGTGGGGGTATAGTGTGAGGGTGTGGTGGTCATTTGTGAGATGATCTTAAAAAAAAAAAAAAAAAAAAAAAAAAAAAATTAGGGGGAGGGGGGAGGGGGGGAGGGGGGGGAGGGCACGGGGGATGGTTTGGGTGGAGTCTATTGTGGTATGTCAGGTAAGAGTAGTTTCATCAAAGTATCAATCAAATCTAATCATAAATAAAGAAGTTATGGCAATTTTAGCAAAATTTAATAATTTGACCTTGAGAGTCAAGGTCATTCAAAGGTCAAAGTAAAATTCAAGTTGCCAGGTACAGTAACCTCATGATAGCATGTAAGTATTTGAAGTTTGAAAGCAATAGCCTTGATACTTAAGAAGTAAAGTGGATCGAAACACAAAATTTAACCATATATTAAAAGTTACTAAGTCAAAAAAGGGCCATAATTCCGTAACAATGACAACCAGAGTTATGCAACTTGTCCTTTTACTGTACCCTTATGATAGTTTGTGAGTGTTCCAAGTATGAAAGCAATATCTATGATACTTTAGGGGTAAAGTGGACCAAAACATAAATCTTAACCAAATTTTCAATTTTCTAAGTATAAAGGGCCCATAATTCCGTCCAAATGCCAGTCAGAGTTACATAACTTTGCCTGCACGGTCCCCTTATGATAGTTCATAAATCTTGCAAGTATGAAAGCAATAGCTTTGATACTGTAGGAATAAAGTGGACCTAAACACAAAACTTAATCAAATTTTCAATTTTCTAAGTATAAAAAGGGCACATAATTCTGTCAAAATGCCAGTCAGAGTTACATTACTTTGCCTGCACAGTCCCCTTATGATAGTTAGTAAGTGTTGCAAGTATGAAAGCAATAGCTTTGATGCTTAAGGAATAAAATGGACCTAAACACAACACATGCCAGAGTTATCTAACTTTGCCTGCCCAGTCCCCTCATGATAGTAAGTAAGTGTACCAAGTTTGAATGCAATAGCATTGATACTTACTGAGAAAAGTGGAACTAAACGCAAAACTTAACCAAAATTTTCAATTTTTTAAGTATAAAAAGGGCACATAATTCTGTCAAAATGCACGCCAGAGTTATCTAACTTTGCCTGCCCAGTCCCCTCATGATAGTAAGTAAGTGTACCAAGTTTGAATGCAATAGCATTGATACTTTCTGAGAAAAGTGGACCTAAACGCAAAACTTAACCGGACGCCGACGCCAATGCCGACGCCAAGGTGATGACAATAGCTCATATTTTTTTTTCAAAAAATAGATGAGCTAATAAAATGCCATGCATATAGTTTTGTATCGGTCAGTAGATAAAAAAATTTGCATTAAAACATCAAGTATGAACTGTCTAAATATGTATATGAAAAAATAGCATACAACCATTAACATGTGCTTGAAGTTATTGGTGGAAATTAAATCTTACACGTTTAAATTGTCCATTAATTTAATATAATTTTCTGAAGTATTTATTAAGTTTCTGGTTATTTTATTAAAGAATTGAAAAGCATTTTTCTGCATTTCATCGGTGTATGAACTGTTGGGAAAATGACCCCTAATTTGCATAAATTAGATGTATTTTTCCCGACAGTTCATACACCGATGAAGTTCAGAAAAATGCCATTCAATAATTATAATTACAACACAAAATGATCTTAAATCTGAAATTCTATCGTGGTAAGGGTCATAAAAGTCCTTTTTAATCTAGCGTATGAATCTTTTTTCAGTTTCAGTTTCATCTCCGTCAAACGGGTATATCGTTGAAGTTCGAGCAAAAAATATAACATCATTTGGCTATTGATCAATACAAACCAACGCCATTAAGTTTCGCGCAAAACATAATGTCATTTTGGCAACTTGTTTATGACCAGAAAGTAGCACCATGAATATTCATGTTTAAAATTGCATACGAAGTGGGTTCATCGGAAAATGAAAAACCGGTCACGGGAACAAATTATCCAATCAGAATGCAGCATTCATATGAATGTGACAGAAGTTGTTATTATTTAAATTTAAATACATTTACATGTAAATAAGCAAGCTGTTTGCTTAAATGGCCAGTTAAAATAATAGCATCTGGACCCAAGTGTTTCTTTTAAAACTACTAGGGTAAAAAAAAATACATAATTCTAAACATATATGAAAACAATAAAAGTAAAAAACTCTTACAATTGCAAATGTCAAAACAATTCACAGCTAATTATATATCATGCCATGACATTTGAGCACTTATTGCAGCTACATAAAGAAATTCAGACGATCCTTCTATTGATTTTCTGGGCTATTGGATTGAAAGCCCCATACATGTTCAGCGAAAATCTGTCCTTTGTACAAGATATTAAAAGATTGATGGTGGTCAACACGTTTCTACATATTAGAGTATAACACAACCTTATAGGTCACAGTTTTCAAATATTGCAAACTCTAGTTCTTTATGTTAATAACAGCTATCAAAACTAAAAACAAAGCTGTGTTTGTGAAACACAATGCCACCTATTGCGCGGATTTGAAGCCATATATTTGAACTTTGACCTTGAAGGATGACCTTGACCTAGACTTTTCACTACTCAAAATGTGCAGCTCCATGAGATACACATGCATGCCAAATATCCTGGGGCATAAAAATGTACTGTAATGGCATCATTAAAATACACAAACACAGATGAATACAAATACAGGAAACCAGTAAAGCACTTTACTATTACGGCTAATAGAGTTCACACAGTTCACGTTAATGATGCAAGCCCTTCTAACCTGTCAGTACTTGTCTGCTTATTAAATGCACACAAAAAAGAAACTCCGGTTCCATAGAAAGGTTATTCATATCATTGCAACAAGACCATTTATTAAAGGCAAGTGACAAATTGCTATACAATTAAACACAAAATAAAAACAGACAACAAATATTAACATTTATGAGTAAAACTCATATTCAGCCCCTTGGAACCATAAATGAAAACCATATTCTTTGGGGTTAGAACCAATCTCAGGTGGCCAAAAGTTTTAAGTGTGAATATCAATTTATCTCATAGTATAATATAGGCACACGTTACTAACCAGCCAGCATTGTCCTGAGGAAGCCAGTGGCCCTTTCCAAGGAGGGAGACACAAAGTGGTAGTCATCGACAACCCTCATAAGCAGCTCGTCACTCTGCAGGGCAATGTGGTCATGCTCCATGCACGCGTAGTAGAAATTACAAAGCAGGGTGGATAGAATAGAGCCCTGGCTGATACCCTCATTCTGTAGGTAATACTGCCTGCCTACCTGTATCAGTTTACAAACTGTAACATAGTTTGTTAATAAGTAAATTAATTTATTAAAATTACATTGATCTGCTCATGTTGAATCGGCTTACTGTTAACAAGTTGGCAAATCAAATTGTTGGTTAATTATAGGTGTTAGCCTTTGATCGGGGTACACTACATTTTGCCGTGGAATCAAAATAATGTAGGAGCGATTGTCCGGGTTGGCAAAATAATGTAGGAGCGACTGTCCGCCCTGTCAAAACATCGTCGGAGCAACTGTCGCCCTGTCAAAACATCGTAGGAGCGACTGTCCGCCCTGTCAAAACATCGTAGGAGCGACTGTCCGCCCAGTCAAAACATTGTAGGAGCGACTGTCGGCCCTGTCAAAACATTGTAGGAGCGACTGTCCGCCCTGTCAGATTTAGCGTAGTAGCGAATGTCCGCCCTGTCAAAACATCGTAGGAGTGACTGTCCGCCCTGTCAAATTTAGCGTGGTAGCGAATGTCCGCCCTGTCAAAACATCGAAGGAGCGACTGTCCGCCCTGTCAAAACATCGTAGGAGCGACTGTCCGCCCTGTCAATACATCGTAGGAGCGACTGTCCGCACAGTCAATAAATTGTAGGAGCGAATGTCCGTAGGAGCGATTGTCCGGGATTTGTTAAAACAGCATGCAAATTATTGAATGAACAGAGTCTTAGCTGATGCTCTCCTTTTTGTGGTAAATTAACTGGAACTTGCCTGATGCACTTTCGTAAATTATTATATTGACTGGGTTTAGCTAAAAGCTTGATTCTGGGGGTAATACTGCTGGCCTACTTCTAGCAACTTGTTTTATCTAAGACAAAACATTTAAGTTAAGGCTGAATGTTTACCTCACAACATACATATATCTATGATTGAATTTATTTTATAACCATGTATGTTAAAAAAATATAGGACATGTGAATGATTGAAAGTAGATGAATAGTATTACTTAAATCAACTGATAACAGAGATTGATGCTTAGCAATTATAGTTCTTAAATGTTGCTTTGTACATTTTATTTGCCATACATTGTTTTGTATCTACCATTTACATGTATGTAAACACATGACATTGTCCTTTTGATTTCAACAGAGGTTGAACATTATAGATGTTGTCTATGAAAACAACTGCTGACCATCCATTAATGTTTTTTTTTACAAATATTGTCTGTAGAACAATAAATTAATAGCGTTCCAAATGGCTAGACGCATTAAAAAGTGAACACTGTTGTCAGGTAAGATCTTACCTTCACAATATTGTTGAAAATGTGGCTCCTTAGAATTTGTAGCACTGTCTCGGCTGATAAATGCTGGTAGAGGACCTTATCTACGAAGACAACACCATGCAAATTTTTCTCAATGACCTGGAGAAAAGAGATAAATTAACTGGTTTTGTTTATAAAGAAATATAATACTAAAATTATATCTGAAACACCGTGTTTTTTTTTAGCTGTTTTAGGTTGACAGTACTTGTTGATCTTCATAGTTGGCACTATGCATGTAAAAAACATACTTTAGGAATAATTAACTTAAAAAATATTCCTTGTCATTTACCCGGTATACCACTAAAAACTTAAGGCATGCATTTGTCTTAGACAAAATTAAATTAATTTCAATCATGGTAGATACTTTTTTAATTTTACAAGACACATAAATATGGATTCTTCTGGCTGACCTGTGATTTTGCAAAATTTGTGAAATCCTGAATGAAGTTAGAAAGCTGGGCTGCATGTCTCTGGTATGTCTTGCGCACCTGACCACCTTGCAGGGAGAAGGTGAAATATTTGCGAACCACACACTCCTCCTGCAACTCCTGTGCACGAAAGGTTGTAAAACTAGACACGTATTAATTCAACAAACTGATAAGCCAATCAGATACCACTTTATAGAAATCATTTTGTATGATCAACAAAGAGTGTCTATGTATGATACCCAAAAGGTTGAGCAAGATTAATTTGCAATAACTGCTTCAGTGGTCTTATTGTACAACCTTTGTAATAAACAAAATACATACTCTGAATAATTGACATGAACAAATGGTATTCTATGAACTATTTAAAAATCATTATATTATGTTTATGGAGAACTTCATTATGATTGATATAAAACCATAGCAAGTAAGCAAATTTGTTGAATTGATATCCCCCACAAAATAAACTTTGTTTATGTATCGGTGCAAAGCCCTAATATACAGTATAATAATTAAGTGTAGTGTAATAATTAATAGGAAATAATTAAAAGTAGGGTAATTGTTTTTATGAATTTCAATTCTCCTCATTGATATCTACACACCCATGAAGTTTCATGTTGAAATCTTGTAGCGTATCTGAGATATAGCCTTGAAAAGTTACATCATACAAAAACAATGAAGGGCAATAACTCTTAGTTAAGAAAGTGCAGGGTTATTTATAATTCTTGTGCATGACACTTCTTCCAATTAATTTTGACACGCAATCGAAGTTTCATGTTGAAATGTTGTATCATATCTGAGATATAGCCCTGCAAATCTCCATCATACAAAAACAACAAAGGGCAATGAATTTTATTTAAGAAAATGATGGGTAATGGCTCTTAAGTATGGGACTTCTCCTAATTAATATCAATACACCCATGAAGTTTCATGTTGAAATCTTGCATTGTATCTGAGATAAAGCCCTGAAAAAATTCATCATACAAAAAACAAAGGGTAATAACTCATAGAAAAGAAAGTGTAGAGTTATGGTTCTTGTACATGGCACTTCTTCTCATTGATATCTATACACATATGAAGTTTCGTGACTTATATTGTTTCTGAGATAAACCCCTCAAAAGATTGGTGACAGACGGATGGACTGACTGTCAGACGGGCCCAATCCTGTATTAACAGGGTAAAACAATTAGCTTTGTATATCGGGAAAAGCAATGACTCATAGTCTGAAGCCACAATGTATGAAATGTTATTAATTCAATTTATATCCATTAAAAACAGTTTGACACAATCTCAACCAACAAATTCCAATAACCTGCTAAAAAGACCAAGAAACCTATCTACTATCTACCTCTTTGATAATAGATTCCATAATCTGCACCAATTTCTCTTGGATGATGGAATCATAGCAGTTAGAGATGTCTGTCTTAACAAAATACAACTTCCTGGCCCCGCCCTGTCTCCAGATTGCCATATACTGGGCCCAGGAGGCGTGGATATCGTTCATGCCCAATTTGCCAGACCCAACCAGCCTGGGTGTCCTGTCTTTTAGATGTGTGAGCACCTTATGGAGATCCTTGAGCTGCTGGTTCACAGACAGGTAGGGCTGAAATGAAGGAAAACAAACACCAATTACTATTGTTTGTTTTGTACAGTAACATCATTACTGATGGTTGAGGATGCCAGACAAATATATGTGCTATGAGGTCATAACTTTGAAGTTTTGACATCAATCCTGCACAGATTTTAATTAAGCCCTAATAAAATTAAAGCAAGAAACTCTTTATTCATAGACTGGTTGGACTGAATGCATGAAAAAACAAGATTAACAGTGGAAGCTCCCAGATGATGCGCTTTGTCAATCTTTGTGTTAATAACCACCTAAAAAAATATATTATTAGCCTCAGTGACCTTGACCTTGAACCCAGTGACCTAAAACCTCATCAAAAGGTAGAATTCCATGCAAGGTACCTACATGCCAAATATGTAAGAGATCAGTAACATATTGAAGGCGCTATGAGAAACTGTAACAAAATTGTGACGGAAAAATCTATTTTAAGCCTCTGTGACCTTGACCCCAGTGACCTCAAACCTCATAAAAAGGTAGAAATCCGTGCAAGGTACCTACATGCCAAATATGTAAGAGAAAGGTAAAATATTGAAGGCGCTATGAGAAACTGTAACAAAATTGTGACTGAAAATAATCTATTATTAACCTCGGTGACCTTGACCCCAGTGACTTCAAACCTCATCAAAAGGTAGAGGTCCATGAAAGGTACCTACATGCCAAATATATAAGAGATCGGTAAAATATTGAAGGTGCTATGAAAAACTGTACCAAAATTGCGACGGAAAAATATATGATTAGCCTTGGTGACCTTGACCCCAGTGGCTTCAAACCTCATCAAAAGGTAGAGGTTCATGCAAGGTACCTACATGCCAAATATGTTAGAGGTCGGTAAAATATTGAAGGTGCTATGAGAAACTGTAACAAAAGTGTGACAGAAAAATCTATTTTTAGCCTCTGTGACCTTGACCTTGACCCCAGTGACCTCAAACCTAATCAAAAGTTATAGGTCCATGCCAGGTACCTACATGCCAAATATGTAAGAGAACGGTAAAATATTGATGGCCCTATAAGAAACTGTAACAAAATTGTGACGGAAAAATTTATTATTAGCCTGGGTGACCTTGACCTTGACCCTAGTGACCTCAAACCTCATCAAACGGTAAAGGTCTATAAAAGGTACCTACATGCCAAATAAATTAGAGATCAGAACATTTTTGAAGGTGCTATGGGAAACTGTAACAAAATTGTGACGGAAAAATCTATTATAAGCCTTGTTGACCTTGACCCCAGTGACATCAAACCTCATTAAAAGGTAGAAGTCCATGCAAGTTCCCTACATGCCAAACATGTAAGAGATCGGTAAAATATTGAAGGCGCTATGAGAAACTGTAACAAAATTGTGACAAACAAATATATTATTAGAATGGGTGACCTTGACCCCAGTGACCTCAAACCTCATAAAATGGTAGAGGTCCATGAAAGTTACCTACTTGCCAAATATATAAGAGATTGGAAAAATATTGAAGGTGCTATGAGAAACTGTAACAAAATTGTGATGGAAAAATCGATTATTAGCCTCGCTGATCTTGACCTTGGCCCAGGTGACCTCAAACCTCATCAACAGGTAGAGGTCCATGCAAGGTACCTACATGCCAAATATGTAACAGATCGGTAAAATATTGAAGGTGCTATGGAAACTGTAACAAAAGTGTGACGGAAGGAAGGAAGTAAGGAAGTAAGGAATTTCAAACTGGCAACTATATGCTTCCCGAAAATTTTCGGGGAGCATAAAAACGTGCTGATTCACATACAGGTTAGACCCAATAAAGAAAAAAAACTGTTGATTCAAAGAAAGGTAGGGCTTAATGAAGGAAGCAAACTGTTAATTAATAAATGAAGGAAGCAAACTGTTAATTAACTGTTAATAGGTTTGAATGTAGAAAAAACTGTTGATTCGCAGAGATGTTAGACTGAATGAAGAAGAAATAATGGCTGATAGCAAGACAGGTTGGATTAAATTAAGGAAGCAACGCTTATTCACAGAAAAAGGATAATTAAGGAAAAGAAACTTATTTAAAGACATGTGGGACTGAATAAGGAACAAAACTGTTGATTTACAGACATCCAGGACTGAATGAAAGAAGAAAATGGTCATGTACAGACAGATAGGACAGAATGAAGGAAAAAACTGTTGATTCACAGACAGGTTGGACTGATTGAAGGAAAAACTGTTGATTCACAGACAGGTTGGACTCAATGAAGGAAAAAACTGTTGATTCACAGACAGGTTGGACTGATTGAAGGAAAAACTTTTGATTAACAGACAGGTTGGACTGATTGAAGGAAAAACTGTTGATTGACAGACAAGTTGGGCTGATTAAAGGAAAAAACTGTTGATTCACAGACAGGTTGGGCTGATTAAAGGAAACAACTCTTGATTCACAGACAGATTGGACTGATTAAAGGAAACAACTGTTGATTTACAGACAGGTTGGACTGATTGAAGGAAAAAACTGTTGATTCACCGACAGGTTGGACTGATTAAAGGAAACAACTGTTGATTCAAAGACAGGTTGGACTGATTAAAGGAAAAAAACTGTTGATTCACAGACAGGTTGGACTGATTAAAGGAAACAGCTGTTGATTCAGACAGGTTGGACTGATTAAAGGAAACAACTGTTGATTCACAGACAGATTGGACTGATTGAAGGAAAAAACTGTTGATTCACCGACAGGTTGGACAGATTAAAGGAAACAACTGTTGATTTACAGACAGGATGGACTGATTAAAGGAAAGAACTGTTTATTCACAGACAGGTTGGACTGATTAAAGGAAGAAACTGTTGTTTCACAGACAAGTAAGACTGAATGAAGGAACAAACTGTTGATTTACAGACAGGTTGGACTGAATGAATGAAGAAAATGGGCCATAATTCCCCATAAACGTGTTTGCAGCCAAAATTGCTTTATCTTTAAATTAACGTCATTCAGCAATGAATGCTTGAGGAATATTCATCAAGCTATTAAAGAAGTAAAAACATAGGTTTCAGGAAGTATGTACTGATGCACTAACAAACAGACAACTGTCTCTGAATTTATGGGGGCAGGTGACATTGCTTAACCCATGAAAAACAAGTATTGTGTACAAGGTTAGATAAACACAAACACTGTCTCAGTACATTGTCCAAACCTGAGTGGACAGTATCCTAGCAGGACATCCCATATTCACTATAGGTCTCAGTGACTTCTGTTTGGGCAGAAAGCGCAGCGTAGATATGCCAAGGCCTGCCCGAGAAGATACCAGGTTTCTCACAAACATCTGAATTTACAATAGAGTAACCCAAATGACATAGAGTAACCCAAATGACATAGAGTAACCCAAATGACAAACAAAAATAAAAGTAATGACTTTAAGTAAATAATAACTTTTAATTATTTTTTTAAGTAATTGACATCTAGTCTGTATTTATATTTAGTTTTAATGTTTGTTCATTGTAATCCTTCTAAAGTTACCTGTGCGCTAATGTGCAGAACTTTTTTATTTTTGCCAACTTGTGCAAGACATGCTTCCACACACTTATGATACCCATGTTGCAGACTATCACAACATAAAAAACTCTCTTGACAATTTTTTATGTATATATCTAAATTATGGAAAGTGAAACACTTAAAAAAAATTCTCTTAAACATGGTGTAAATGGCATCACAAAAATAATTATGCATGCTTGTTATTTTACTGGAAGGCTACACGAGGTAACAAATACTTGTACATTTGTAGTAATATTTACATGAGGAATAAAGAGCCTCACCTCTGAAACTGGGCTCATTATCTTTCTACGAAGTAAGCCTGAAACAAAAGGTACATTTTTCTTTTTACAATTGTCATCGAAAATGGCATACATGCTTTTGTAAATTTTTTATTTATAAATTTTCATTTCCTTACTTGTGTGAGAAGAAAAAAAGCATATCGAAAGTTTTGTTGTAGAACTTACTACAATTTTTTTTAATAACAACCAAATTCATTGAATTTATCTCGCCTAATAAATTTTGTTCATGGATAAATGCAGAACTAAAACAAGAAGGCAGGAAAGGCCCAAAGTCCCTCACCTGAGATACAAAGCAACTGACCTGTTTTGTGAAGCCCAAGATGTGATTAGAACAAATGTTTTGACCAATTTTCATGAAGAGTGAACAATAAATGTAACTTTAAGAGTTCTAACAAGGTTTTAATATAGCCATATAAAGATAAATTACCCGCCCCCTGGCAGCAGCGTTTTTCAACAGACCGCAAACATTTTCGTACACATCCAAGATATCATTAAAACAAATATTCTGACCAGATTTCATGAAGATTGGAAATAAATGTGACTTTAAGAGTGTTAACAAGTTTTTACTATAGCCATATAAGGAAAATGCCCCGCCCCCTGGTAGCAATTTTTTTCTACCAACCCCAACCATTTTCGAACTTGTCCAAGATATCATTGAGACAAATCTTCTGACCAAGTTTCATTAAGATTGGACAATGAATGTGGCCTCTAGAGAGTTAACAAGGCAAATGTTGACGCCGCACGACTGACAAAAAGCGATCACAAAAGCTCACCATGAGCACATTGTGCTCAGGTGAGCTAAAAATTCATGACATTATTATTCCAGCACAATTGTCCACTTTCACCAAATTAAAATGTAAACAAATAGTGGTGACACATTACATAAACAAGAGATGTGTTTGTCAGAAACACAATGCCCCTTATTGCGCCGCTTTGACCTTTGACATTGAAGAATGACCTTGACCTTTCACCACTCAAAATGTGCAGCTCCATGAGATACACATGCATGCCAATTATTAAGCTGCTATCTTCAATAATTCAAAAGCGACCAACCGACCGACCGACAGACAGACAGGCAAAAAACAATATGCCCCCAATCTTTCAATCCGGGGGCATAAAAAGAGCTTGTTTGTTGGTTCAGATATATATTGATTTATCAGTTAACCACTTGTCGCCACATGCAAATTAAAATCAATCATCTACCAAAACCAATGAAGACCATCTATTGTTTTTATTCACATGTACCAGTCAATCCCAGAATGTGCAGCCTAGTCCAAGTGGCCTGCCTGTAGTAAACCAGTCTGTATCGCAGGAAGGTCGTATCAGTGATGTAGAAGTGCGTGCGCAGCAGGACAAACACAAACTGGGTGATGATCCAGTGAACCAGTCTGGACATGAGATCCAGTCTGCAACGGTTACACTCTACTGACAGCAGCCACTGAACGTTCTTTGTCTGGAATGACACATATATTTGGTTTCGAAAGAGCGCAAATACCTAGAAGGTAAAAAAACCATTGAGGTTTGCATAAATTTTTGGAAAATACTAGGGGAAAACTGGAATTGTTGTAATAAACAATAACATGCCACTATTCTCTCATTTTTTTCATGAGAAAATAACTGGAGAATGGGTAAATTAGTGGGGTTGAACAAAGTGGTTTGCATAACTAAACTTCATATTTAAATTTAATCACTATAAAAATGTTGAAGTAGTTTTCTTCACTATCTTTTAATATGCAGACTGCAATTTGTCAGCTATGTTCAAGTGCAATTAAGTGAGAAATGTAAATATTATTGCAAAGAAAAAAAAAGTTGTGTGCAGATCTACCCTTTATGATGATCTCATATATTAAGCTTTCGTTTAATCGGCTGATGAATCTGGAAGTATTTATTAAGCTCCAAAAACTTGTAACATTATAACAAACCATTCAAATTATAAACTGGTAGTGACCCAATATATTCCCTACCAGCAGGGCATCATTACAATACTAAACTTTCAAGCTAGTATATTCATTTTTATCCCACTTATACAGCGAATTCTGTTGATTAAAGCCACGTTGATAAAATATCTGGTATAATCCACTGAACGTGGTACGTTGTTAGGCTACCTAATGTAAACAAATGTAGTTCCTTGTATATAACAACTAAATGTTATATTGATGTTATAAAACTTATAGATTTGCAATTCAATATGAACAAAATTGTAATTTATAACGCACGACTCTTTGTCACAGAACGATATTCTGATTTAAAAAAATGATTATTTGATCAGTGGTTATTTTTGGAATGCTGAGTATTACACTGACCTTGGTTACACTACAGTCATCATCAAAGTACAATAAAGACTCATGAAAACGCAAAATTATCCAGTTAAACTAATTTTGTTTGAATAAAAAGGTTTACGGAATAAAAAGTGGCATAAATAGAATAATAGGTTAGTGTTGATTATAGATCAGGTTTATCATGCTCGGCACGAAAATGAAAAAGCACTCGCCAAGGCTCGTGCTTTTTGTTTTCTAAGCCTCGCATGATAAACCTGATCTATAAACAACACCAACCTATTATTCTATATATTTAATATGAGGAATATTGAGGTATTGTCATCAGTGCACTAAGAAGTTCCCCATGAATCCACTATGATACAAAGCATACCTTTATTCCCGACATCAGTTGGCCCAGGGACATCTTGTCATACTTGCCAAGGGAGATAACTTTGGATACATCTGTGCAATAATAAATTCATAATTAGAGTTATCTTTCCTCTTACAAAATTACTTTCCATAAGATATTATACACATTAATTTTTTTAAACATTTAAATAAGTTTGAAGATTTATCGACATTATGTCGGTTAAAAAATGCAACAACTTTTATTGCTGACTTATTGCCATTTATATAAATTTCATTTCATTTATTGTCAAATGTGTTGCAGTTATTTATAGCTGACTTGTTTTATATTGGCAGAAAACCATTTTTGCCATCATTCAGTTTCTTACATAGGAAAGAAAAACAACTTAGAAAACAAAAACAATGTCATGAGCTATTATTTCAAACACAGCAATGATCCACAATCTCACATAAATTACTTTTCAGCAGAACGTTTCTGTTATGCCTTCCGCCAATTAGCTCCTCTGGTAACATGCGGAGGATGCAAGCTCGTACAAACAAATACACCTGTCTGTGGTGATGATGACCGTGCAACAGTTTGGAAATATTGCAACCTTTGCTGGTCAACACTAAAATGGACAAATGATTAAGACACATTTTTATTTTTACACTAATAAAAGTTAGTTTATAGCCAAAATGCTATAATATATTTTTGACAAAGTTGTTTTTCCATTTTTGCCAAAAGAAAGTTTTCCATTTTTGGCCATAATTCTTTTAC
This sequence comes from Dreissena polymorpha, assembly GCF_020536995.1. Lineage (NCBI taxonomy): Eukaryota > Metazoa > Mollusca > Bivalvia > Myida > Dreissenidae > Dreissena > Dreissena polymorpha. Next base: position 152,430 of record NW_026273366.1, on the reverse strand, counting down.
ATTTTGAGCCACATGTTTGGCCTTTGACCTATGGCGTAAACCTCACATTTTCCAAGAGGGTGACACATCTTCTTTACATCGCACGAATCCTATAAATTACCTCTGTTTGAACACAGGATACACTGGTTTAATGATAACATAACAGCTTATTTATTGGGATAAGCTTATTGACTTAATTCACCTCCAGCACAGAACTAAAAAACTAAAGTATTTATTTTAAAGGTATATTTTAGAATAAAGGTTAGTGCCAGATTAATGTTGTATAGCTGTATCGATGAAATGCATTTGCAAACATGTGAACAATGACATTGATAGTTCTTATACACACCTGAATTCCCTGTAGCATTCTTATTCAAAGGGCAAAGTGCGGTCAATATAGTTCTTGTTGGGCCTTTCCTAGAAATCAATTTCAACTTCAAAGAATTAAAGCAAGCAAAATTTGTATACATGTATAATTGAATGTCTTACAATTTACCGTATATTACCTACCATCGACTATCTAATTGGAGTCATCATATTATACTATTGTTAAATATGTGACATCATTATAAGACATAAGGCCTACATTTATTTATTTTGATTTCTGTCATAACAGCATCATGTTGTTTGCAGTAACAAGTCCATATTTCTTTTTTTTATATTAAAAAACAGTTTAACTGACAATAGGAAAGCATGTGAACTCTAAATGGCATGAATGTTCTTGTATATTGGAAGTCAAGTGCAGAGCTCTTATAAAAGACATTATGGCAATAGATGGTTAACATTACATCACATAGTTTCCAAGAGAATTAAGCCATAATAAGTAAATTGTTTAAGACACATGTTTACTGAAAATACAGAATTTAAGTTGATAAAGGATGACATTAATTTACTGTAGTGAGTCTGTTTGGAGTCATCTTAAAAAACATCATAATAAATAGTGATCATTAATGATTAAAAGTAGAAGATACAAATATCTTAATCTGCTGCAAATGTTATTGGGATATACAAAAAAAATGGAAATGTGGCCAACGCATGAAACAAATAGTAGGTAAGCATGTAATAATAACTGAAATCAAAGTGATAATACAAACGAAACAGTGAATCAAACAGCATGACATCCTAGTTTTTTCTTCCATGCTATGACCTTTTATGAATATATATGTTAAGCTCAAACTCGGAGAGTCAATAGCTGAGAGTTGGATTATAACAAGTTTACCTGAACTTCCTTCCAAACTCCGACAGCAGTTCCACAACTCTTGTCTTTGTCCCCTCAGTGGCTTCTAGCACTGTAAACACCTCACTAAACAGCTGGGAACCACTGGTGTCCCCTAGTCTCGACAAAGCAGCTGAAATAACAATTAAAGATACCCAAACAGCTTCACAGTTTAGTATACAAGCATATTAATTGATATGCAAATGTGTATGAGCAATGTGGCTGCCCTTGGTATGGGATCTATTGTAGTAAAGTGCAGAAGCAATGTGGCTGCCCTTGATATGGGATCTATTGTGGTAAAGTGCTGGAGCAATGTGGCTACCCTTGGTATGGGATCTTTTGTGGTAAAGTGCAGAAGCAACGTGGCTGCCATTGGTATGGGATCTATTGTGGAAAAGTGCTGGAGCAATGTGGCTGCCATTGGTATGGGATCTATTGTGGTAAAGTGCAGAAGCAATGTGGCTGCCCTTGGCATGGGATCTATTGTGGTAAAGTGCTGGAGCAATGTGGCTACCCTTGGTATGGGATCTATTGTGGTAAAGTGCAGGAGCAATGTGGCTGCCCTTGGTATGGGATCTATTGTGGTAAAGTGCAGAAGCAACGTGGCTGCCATTGGTATACGATCTATTGTGGTAAAATGCATGAGCAATGTGGCTACCCTTGGTTTGGGATCTATTGTGGTAAAGTGCATGAGCAATGTGGCTGTCATTGGTATGAGATCTATTGTGGTAAAATGCAGGAGCAATGTGGCTGCCATTGGTATGGGATCTATTGTAGTAAAATGCAGGAGCAATGTGGCTGCCCTTGGTATGGGTTCTATTGTGGTAAAGTGCAGAAGCAATGTGGCTGCCATTGGTATGGGATCTATTGTGGTAAAGTGCAAAAGCAATGTGGCTGCCATTGGTATGGGATCTATTGTGGTAAAGTGGAAAAGCAATGTGGCTGCCCTTGGTATGGGATCTATTGTGGTAAAGTGCAGGAGAAATGTGGCTGCCATTGGTATGGGATCTATTGTGGTAAAGTGCAAAAGCAATGTGGCTGCCATTGGTATGGGATCTATTGTGGTAAAGTGCTGGAGCAATGTGGCTGCCCTTGGTATGGGATCTATTGTGGTAAAATGCAAGAGCAATGTGGCTGCCCTTGGTATGGGATCTATTGTGGTAAAGTGCATGAGCAATGTGGCTGCCCTTGGTATGGGATCTATTGTGGTAAAGTGTGAAGGTATAGTCTGTCATATGACCCTACATGTACTTCAAAAAGGGGCTACATGCATGTGCATAAAATGTTGTCCAAGATAAGCCTGTGCAGTCCTCACCTAAAAAGCTGTAAGCGTCGTACCGATTGGCCTGTGCTGACTGCATGGACCAAGTTTCGACACAACTTAAAGAACAAGTATTAAGCCCCATTTTCCCAGAACAAGGTTTGTATAAATTATTTTCAAAATAAGTTGAAAAACCAAAGATATTCATCTTGCTACGAGAAAGAGAATGCTTTTGTCAATAAATTAGAGCTTGATCATTTGAATCGAATCCAGATGCAGAGAGGCTTCCTTTAAACAAAAATTTGTATGAAAGCGAAGTGTCCTCCCTGATGAGCCTGTATGGACTGCACAGGCTAATCTTGGATAACGCATAATGCACATGCATTAAGCCCAGTTTTCCCAGAACAAGGCTTAATAAAACATACCTGACTTGGGAAACTTCTCTCTGACATTCCTCACATATAAGATGCACTTCCTGTCAATGGCCTGAGTTGATCTGTAAAAAAAGTGCTTTATTCATACTCATTATTCATTTTTTAACTGAATATACATCAAATATAAGCAGTATAATGTATCCCTCAGGAAATATTTAAGGTATAAGAGCACACAATTTTAAAAATGGTGATGGGCACCATATTAATTAATTGGACAATGCAATATTCATACAACCAATGGATATTCAATCATAAGTTACGGTAATGACTTGAAACCTATATATAATAATAACTTAGTTCATATCTAACAGAAAGTGAATGGCAGTGGATAATAAGTAACAATAATAGAATCTTAATGAGTATTACCCAAGAAACAATAGCTTCACTGATAGTATGTGCAATACAAAATCAAGATTTTTATCTGACATTAGGATACCTTGTTTGTATTTAGATCATTTTCCTGAAAACCTTTTAAGTTTGTTGAGAAATGAGTCATACAAAGAAATAATTCAATAAATAAATCACACAATAGTATATCATACCGGTAGGTATGGTTCACTGGGCACACTGCATTCCTTTTCGTCCTTTTTCCCACTGCACTAATGGCATCTACATGTACACCGCTGGTCCCTACCCTGACCTGCAGATAATCATGTGTCTTGAAAGCAGGAGTTTCTTTTACGGGTATGACATCTTCCTTTCGTAAACATGGCTCTTTTGTTCCTATCCTTTGTTGCTTTTCATAATTGCTGTCAAATCGTTTCCTCTTCAAACTCTGGGTACCACGTTTTTCATGTACGCTTTTCATTTCTGTTGTTTTGCTACCTTCCATCTTATCTGTACATGTACTTTGACAACTAAATGGCTCAACTAGCCCTCTTTTTGTCAAATTATTTATTTTAATGGCTGTAAACTCATGTTCATGGTTACTTGCCAAAATCTGTCCTCCATTCTCAACTTGGCTATCTACCTGATCATGAACCATCTGAACATTAGTCAAATAATCTTCATTTATAACCAGGGGAAACTCATTAGGTAGGACATTTAAAATAATGTTACCAATATCTTTGTGATCATATGAACCCACAGTCTGCATCAAAAGTTCAACACAATCAATCTTGGTTGTGTTCAAACTTAAGCCATTTGGTCTTTCCTGTTTTTTCGTCTCTTGTTTTCCTTTCTTTGTTCTCTTCAATACTGGTTTGCGTCTTTCTCTCGTTATTTTGTTTCTTTGCAGTTCAGAATCTCTTTTTTGTTGTTTGTGCTCAGAGTCTGATGTCCCACCATGAGTGAAACTATTGTTGATTTGTTTTTGTTTTTTTCCTTGCTTTACCACATGTTGACCTTCAGTGTCTGGAAGTTCAGAATTGTACAGGGGGGTGCCTGTAATGAAAAACATTAAATTAATACATTCAGACATAATTAAGATTTCTAAAAAATTGTCATTATTTAAATACAAAGCAAGGCAAATTTTCTCTAAACTATGTTCTTCATCTGAAAATTACAATAATTTTGAAAACATATGCATAAATAATAATTTTATACAACAAATTTAAGGTTAGGCATTTAATAATATTGCTTGAAATCACATTACTTTTCAATAAAAACAGTTCTTCAAGATTTCAAGTATTTCTTTTCTTGGATTGACCATTTCAAATTTTAATAAAAGAGTTATTGGCTTAAATCTTTAGCAGCATAAATGTCTCTTATATGTGAAAGTTTGGTTTTGAATAATTTGTGTACATTCATAATTTAGATGGGCAACAACAACCTATTACTTTTATTCACATGCCCACAACTGAGGATTGGACACAAAATATTAATTTTCTTTTAATTTGCCTTTATGTTCAATAGGGCTAAGTTGTATATTTTACTTTGTTTCTTCATATGGTATATATAAACGTTGCATAATAATTGATATTATTATGCTAACAAATGCCAATTAAACTGTTTTAAAAAAGAATCAACTTTGCTGCAAATAAAAAATAAACACTATTTGTGTTTATTTCTGATATGATACCTTGTTGTTTGGAGCAAATTTTGTTAACAAAAGGGGTTGCATGAAAAACAAAGACATCTATTTTATACCACTGTCAACATTCATCAAATTAAAAAAAAAACAACGAATTATTGATCAATGATTACGATGAGAACAAAATAAACAAGATGTGTTTGTGAAACACTATGTCCCCGCCATATATTTGACCTTTGACCTTGAAGGATGACCTTGACCTTTCACCACTCAACATGTGCAGTTCCAGGAGATACACATGCATGCCAAATATCAAGTTGCTATCTTCAATATTGCAAAAGTTATGGCAAATGTCAAAGTTTGAGGCAAACCAACAAACCAACAGACAGGGCAAAAACAATATGTCAATCAGTATAGACTGGGGTAAATACAAATACTTTTTTATTAGGCTGCAAATAATTTAGTGTAATATTGTAATATCATTTGTACTGAGTTAACGAGACAATTACCTGTCAGCTGCACAAAGCAAGCCCCTTGTATCTCCTGGTACATAGATGCCGACTCAAATAAGTAGGCAAGCACTGAGTCTCCTACTCTGAAAAAGTAAACAAGAGGGCTATGATGGCCAATATCGCTCACCTGAACATTAGCATAGATAAAGAAAACCAAACTGTTGTGATAGTTTTGATAATTATGGAATCATAATAAAGCATACTTCTAAATCTACTAATTGGGATTAAGAGCTCTTCTATTGTGAACATTTGGCAAATGTTATGAGATTTATATTTAAATTCTTTGGTAAGTGGTCAGTGGTTTTATATTCTTGAAAATGCTGATACAGCTGATTGTTCAACATTTTATGTTCGTGGGTCATAGCTAATGTACATATCCCTCTTAAATATCTGTTGATGACTCTGATCCTATTTAAAATGGTGAACAAGTATGCCCAATAAAATTTCATTCATACAGTGCATAAAGAGGTTCTACTCCCGACACTATTTGACCATTGGATGCCATGTTTGACCATGACCTCTAACATAGGAGGGTTTTTCATGTGTGCAACACATCATTTGATGTTTGTTAGTAACTGTGCCACTTTATTTCAGACTTTTCCAAATGACTTTGAAGATCTGTCACAGGCAAAAAATTACTGTACACCAACTTACAAACAGCACTGTATCAATGTTTCTGCCACAAGTATGTCAGACAAAATAAAGTTACATCCTGAAAACTTTAATCTATTTTCACTATACATATATCTGTATACCATATTTCAAGTGTCAGTCACGTTTGTTGACGCCTTAAATCTTCATTGTGCCCATTTATGAAGTAATCTCTCAGAGATGACATATAAACAAATTGAAACTTCCAACAATGGGACACAAAAAAATGCTCTGGACAAGACACACAGGTACATACAAAAATGTAAATATAAACAAAACTGGGGTCTCCGCCTTGGAACTGTCAATGAGCTCCCAACCTCAGAATTATTCGGTGAACATTTTGAATTAATTATAAATTTAGTACTCAATGGTTTTATCACATGCTATACCCTGTTTCCCATGTAATACAACCATTACTTTTTTTTATATTACACATGTGTACATGTAATACAACATTTTAAAGCGTTTTCATTGGCTTAGTTTTCGTTTATTGACCAATCGCATTTTGTTGTTTTGCTGAAATGACGTTGCAACGTCAAATGACGTCACGAAATGTAAACCAACATTTGGGATTTATCATCATGTTTTCGTAAATATTTATCTTATTTGCTCATTTAAAAGCATGTGATAAAACAGATCTGACACTCGTTGTCATATCATATCATATTTTATTAAACTCTTCTCGAAAATTCGTTAGTAAGTTCGCCAAAGGCTCGCTTACTAACACAATTCCTGAACTCGTTTAATAAAATATGGTATGATATGACAACTTGTGCCGGATCCTATATATACAAAAAACAGTACCAGAACCGTAATTTTCTTTGCAAAAAAAAATGAAATATAACAAATACAAGTTATGAAAAAATCATCAATACTGAATAGACACAAACACACAGACAGAAATGGTTAATACTATTTGCCCTAGAACCACATTTACATGTTGAGGCATAAAAGTGGTGATAATTCCAAATAAATAAATAAACAACAAAATAAAAGTTCTTTGAATGTTTTTACCTGTCTAGAAGCTGTTGCCACTGACTGAAGTGAAGCCTGTTGACAAGGGAGTTAGGGTACCTGCTTTCCAAGTTGTTCCCACAATACACTGTATTTGGATTGGAAGACAACTGCAATAGCAAAACGGCTTTAAAAGGTTCTTGTTAATATAAAATGTAACTTAAACATATCATACATATAAATATTTTACAATAATACTGTTGTTTGCACTTTGGTGTCCTTAATTCAAATTATTTCAAAATCTTTTCTTACAAAGTAGAAGCCTGTAGTCAGTAAGTTTCCACCAGGGGAATTCCTTCGAAGCAGTTTCTGCAAAAAGAGCACAGAAGGATTAACTTTTTCAAAAAATGTTTTACCATGCAAGAATTACTTGTGAATGAAATTTCTGTTAGATTGCTTGTATCAAAATTAATCATATTATTTTTGTAAAGCGCTACAATAATTATTGAAGTTTGAGAGTATTTAAGTCACATACTAAGTTGCATGCAGAAAACACAGACTCATAAAATAAAATGAAATATATGCAATACTTACATCATTTCATACATATAAACCACAAAAGAAAACAACAACAAAAATCTATAAAAGGAAGTATTCATAGTCAAACTCTCAAAGTTTTATTTTCATATTCATTAATGAATATTCCTAATACATATCCAATATACAAAGATAACAAAAAAGAGTAAGCAGATATTAAATTGTTGAGAAAATAGAGAATAAAAAAATGCTGCAATACCATCCAATATTTGCTCTTGGATGTAACAGTTAAGCAGGTTAACTGTCCATACAAAGAGACAAAATAGTGTGCATAATGTTTGTGTTATGCAGTTAGTATAGGGTTATGTCTCTAACCCTATAGTAGCAGCTTTCACTCCTGCATAGCTACTGGTTAACAATAAAATTCCATTCTTCAAAAAATCATTTATGGTTCACATTTAACATGTGGAAAATCATAAAACAAAATGCACATACTCATTAAATTCATTTGTTTGAAAGAGTTTTACGTGTGCAACAAACAGGTGTTATAACATTAATTTAAATATGATTGACGTAAGTGGACACCTGTATGAACATCTTTTAACCATTTGCATGCTGGGATATATGTCGTTTGCTATTAAAATTAGTGTCTGTTGAATTTCTAAAATAATCATTTTCTTCACTTTTTTCAAAGACCCATATCAGAATAGCAAACAGTTTGGATCCTGATCAGACGCCATGTTTTGTAGATCTGATCTGGATCCAAACTGTTGGCAAAGGCCTTTAAAATTTGGTTCCAGAGCGTAAAGGATTAAAATGAAGATGGACATAATATGGAATAACAGATAACTGTCCTCTCGTTCAGTTACATATCTGGTGAGGCTCAGATTAATATAACGACTAGTCCATTTATTAATTTGTGCAGAGCCTCATATAAATTAATCATAATCACTACCATATATCATTTAACCCTTTGCATGCTGGGAAATTTGTCGTCTGCTAAAATGTCTTCTGCTGAATTTCTAAAATTAGCATTTTCTTCGATTTTTTTCAAAGAACACTATCAGAATAGCAAACAGTTCGGATCCTGATGAGACGCCACGTTCTGTGGCGTCTCATCTGGATCCAAACTGTTTGCAAAGGCCTTCAAAATCCGGTTCCCGCACTGAAAGGGTTAACCGAGGAAGCATACTTTGAATGACATTATGAGCACTTGTGCTTATATCTGTAAAATATGTTTTTATTGTTTTTGTCCCTTTTTGTGTCTCAAATATATTAAATTTTTGTTCCAAATTGTTTGGTTTGCTATATCTTATTTGTTTTAACTTATAATAATTACTTTACCTGATTCTTTGTAACAGTAGGACTTTATAAACATTGACTCATTTAAATGCCTACAAAAACGTATAACAAATTATATCTGGCACCCTTGTAACAGGATATATGATGATATTGCCATCCCCATATTTTTTTCCAGCAAAATGAACCATAATTTTACCTCTACAGCTGCCATCAACAGGTCATGAAGAGATCTGCCCTGAGAGAGGGATGTCCAAGTAAATGCTGGGACGTCACCATGGAAACAAACAAACACCGAGGTCAGCAAAGGGAGATCACTGCAATAATAACATGAAACATTTAACACTGATACTCCTATAACACAGGTTATATATAATGTGTGTACACAGACAAATCCACTTTATATTCAACAGAGGTAAACAAGAAACTGTCAGAGACGGGTGATGCTCCCCAAAGGTTTTTTTTGTCACAATATTGCACTAAATATTCAGATAAAAGGAAACGTCTGGAGGGCACAGCAGTTGGGGGGACAATAAAAAATTTATAGAAAATTTCAAAGGGCCATAACTCTGTGAAAAATCATCCGACTAGAACCCGCTGATAAAATGCACATCTCCTCTTGATAGTGAAGCTTCCCATAAAGTTTCATTGAATTCCGGTCATAAGTTGCTGAGAAATAGCCCGGACAAAAATTGTGCACGGACAGACACACGGATGGACAGACGAAGCGGCGACTATATGCTCCCCCCAAAATAAATTTTGGGGGAGCATAAAAAGGCAAAGTGCCATAACTCTTCCAAAAGTGCTAACAGACAAGATTTTTTCAAAGCGTCAGCACATAAAGGTTATTCAGCTGTTTCAGTTAGAAAGAAATCTACCAAGCAGTCTTATAGTATTGTTGAGTAACAAGACACTTGAAGAACATAATTATTACTATACCAGTTTTCTAAAGTGAAAAAAAAGACAAAAGGACACAATTCTACCAAAGCTGACCGCGGAGAAAATTTGTTTCTTTACAATCATCTACACACTCAGGTCATTGATCTGCTGAGAAAGATTGAGCAAATCTAGCCAGGAGCTTAAGAGGAATTTAGAATGGTATTTCTGTCACCTTTCATCGGTAGTAAGAAATCCATATTGGTCCTTCTGCTTCAGCCATGCATCCAGTCTCAGAACAGTGGGGTAACACTTCACAAGAATCTCCATCTTCAAAAAAAGAATAATTGACATAAGACAGCTATCATAAGTGTTATCAACGATTAACATGTGTAATAGTAGCTCAATAATAAATAATCTTGACATAGAGAGTTCATGTGCCAAATACAGAAATGCCTCCAAGCAAACTGAAGTGATAAAACATAGAATGATAAAAAAGGCTCACTATGAGACCTTGTGCAATACATCAATTGAATATAAATATTAAAAATATTTATTTAATGCTTTCTGGTGGTTTATACAGATATATCAGTGAATTAAAACTGATAATTTCACTGTTTCAAAAAGTGAAAATCATCAGTGAAAATTATCGATAATTTTCACTGTTTACTGTGAAATGACGTCATTTTTTGACGAAATGACATCATTATTCCAGCGAAATTCTTTAGTTGAACTCTTTAACAATGCATAAAAACGGTGAGAAAACGCATAGAATCAAAAGAAAATTTGTTGGATTTGGCCGAATATTGATTTTAATTCACTCGTGATCATAGAAACTATATATTTGTACGCGTGAATTAAAATCGACAATCCACCGAATCCAACAAATATCCTCTATGTGTTTGATGGTAAGAATTAGTTATTGAACAATAATCCATTTCCAAAACCAAAAGTTGTATTGGCAATACCTACCACCAGGCAAAGGTTGATTAGAGAATATCCAAATGAAACTCTTTTCAAGAGATCAAACAATAATAACGGCATAATTCAATTGTACACAATCTGCTGATCAGAGACAGTTTTGGAGTATTAATCAATGCATTTGACAATTTTGGTTTGCAAAACAGGCCATTTTCAAGAATTTATACCAATTTAGCTGAAAATACATTGACATTTTTTTTTTTTTACCACATTTATATAGCGCAATTTTCATATTCGAGATGTGCGTTCAAAGGCGCTTTACATATTTTCCTTCATTACTGTTAAAATTGTTGATTTATAGGATGACATAAATCTGTTTTGGATCTGGTAGACTTTGATACAAATAGGTGAGTTCTACAAATTCTGTTTGCTGAAGTTTCTCTAGCATATTAATTGATATAAAATTATCAGCATTAGGCAAGATTCAGTGTACAAATGAAAGCCCAGCTTGCACACTGATATTGGAAAGATCTGTAACTAAAACACAATAAGCAAATTGATCAGATGTTTATTTGATGCAAAGCCAGTTGATGCCCATATGGGTAATTAGCAAGGAAGCCATGCTGTGTAACCCATGCTAAACAGGTCGGACCTAGGACATTTTCTTTTAAAGTGGCTACGGTCCATTAAAATTTCCGAAATTGACAGTCCTGGTGTCTAGTTTACATTGGTGTATAAAATGTCTTTTCTGTGTGTAAATTAAAACCAAACTGTGTATTTGTCACAAATATTTACTGTTTTCATTTACTTATTATGCAAAAATATGGCGAATTCCCGATGATAAAATATATAGATTTATTTCAAACAAGTCAAGCGCAGTTTAATTTACAAGTTAACTTAAAAGAGTCTGTCAATATGATGTGTGAGTATGATATTAAACGTGGGAATCTACTGGTATTCAAAAGCATGAAACAAATATTGAACCAAATATATTATTGTAGGGTTTCCTTGTATGGAGCTTCACCTGGTATTGATCAATTTGTTAACATTAAGATCAATGCATTCGTGATGATGTCACACGCATGCGCTCCGAGTATTTAGCTTAACTTAACGTGCTGAAAACGCGCGCAATCTTTGGAAAAATAGCGGTCTAGAATGGACACTGGTTAGAATGTTGCTGACATTCTCAGTGATTTTTTTCCCCAATTGGGAAAAGTCACTTATCATACCAATTGGGAAAAATTAGCGCAAAAAACCCTGCAGGGCTAAACACCAACTTTGGGAAATGGGCCACAGCCTTTTTTTCCGGAAAAAAGAGACACAATTTTCTGGGTCTTTTCAATTGCTTGATAACAATAGCACAAATCTACTCAAATATTGATTTACATTCATTTTGGCTTAAGATCTTCAGTGTCCGTACTCATTTTAACTGTTAATTTGCAGACAATATACTTTTAAACAAAATTGAAGAAATTTTCCTTCCTTTTGGGAATTTTTAAGACTGCGATTGGGAATTTTTTCCTTCAATTCATCAAAAAAAAATTCAAACAAGGGACAAAATTGTCACAAAACCAGGTTTTCATTGTGAAAAAAAAATCTGATAAAGGGAGAAAACTCAAACTAATCTTTTGAAATGACCAAAAAAAATTAACCCCCTTTGTAAGTTTTTTTTTTTTTTTAAATCTATTTTTAGTCGTGGCGACCTTGACATTGGAGATATTGACGTGAATCTTTCGTGGGACACACCGTCCCATGATGGTGAACAAATGTGCCAAATGATTTTAAAATCTCACAATGAATGACATAGTTATGGCCAGGACAAGCTCATTTATGGCCATTTTTGACCTTTGAACTCAAAGTGTGACCTTGACCTTGGAGATATCGACGTAATTATTTCGCGCGACACACCGTCCAATGATGGTGAACAAATGTGCCAAATGATTTTAAAATCTGACGATGAACGACATAGTTATGGCTCGGACAAGCTCATTTATGGCCATTTTTGACCTTTGAACTCAAAGTGTGACCTTGACCTTGGAGATATCGACGTAATTATTTCGCGCGACACACCGTCCAATGATGGTGAACAAATGTGCCAAATGATTTTAAAATCTGACAATGAACGACATAGTTATGGCCCGGACAAGCTTATTCCGCCAGCCCGCCAGCCAGCCAGCCAGCCCGCCAGCCAGCCAGCCCGCCAGCCAGCCAGCCCGCCCGCATTCGCCAATCTAATAACCAGTTTTTTCCTTCGGAAAACCTGGTTAAAAATTCTGACATAATGTTAATATATATTATATCAGAATTTTTATTTATTTATTTTTTTGATGAAAAAAGTTGTTTTATGACAAATTGATAGTGTTAAAGTGACTTGGCCAAGCGCCAATTACTGTGGCCCTCATGGTCGCAATCATTATGATTAAACTTTAGGAGTATTGGACAGTCTGAAAGGCATTTTGTTAAACTGAAACAAGCCTCTGTGTATACAAAAGGCAGTTTTCTCTTTGTCATTTTCGTCCATTAAACTTGCCTATAACCACTCTTTAAATCTAAAGATGTGAAGAATTCAGACGAATTTTTAAGCAGTATTAAAAGACCGTATACCGTACTGTATAGGATTCTTTCACGCAACATACCAGTATCAGCGTGTTACGCGAAGAGGACTAATTTTAGCACAACGTGCAAACAAGGGACAAAATTGTCACAAAACCAGGTTTTCATTGTGAAAAAAAAATCTGATAAAGGGAGAAAACTCAAACTGAACTTTTGAAATGAACAAACAAAATTAACCCCCTTTGTAAGTTTGTTTTAAAAAAATATATATTTTTAGTCGTGGCGACCTTGACATTGGAGATATTGACGTGATTCTTTCGTGCGACACACCGTCCCATGATAGTGAACAAATGTGCCAAATGATTTTAAAATCTCACAATGAATGACATAGTTATGGCCAGGACAAGCTCATTTATGGCCATTTTTGACCTTTGAACTCAAAGTGTGACCTTGACCTTGGAGATATCGACGTAATTATTTCGCGCGACACACCGTCCAATGATGGTGAACAAATGTGCCAAATGATTTAAAAATCTGACAATGAACGACATAGTTATGGCCCGGACAAGCTTGTTCCGCCCGCCCGCCAGCCAGCCAGCCCGCCCGCATTCGCCAATCTAATAACCAGTTTTTTCCTTCGGAAAACCTGGTTAAAAATCAACATCTGGTTAATTTTTAATCGCCGATGAAACATTGTTTTGTTTGGTAAAGATGTGTAAAAACTTGAAATGTTAATCTTTTCGACCAGAAATACCACTCGCCCTGCAGACCGAGCACTGCCCGAATATTCACTTGTCCGGAGCCGATTTCTACTTGTAATTACGAGCGGGCGACTGGATTTCTCGAGCCCTGTTCATTTTCGTTCATGTAAGATGGTCATGTAATATCAAGCAAACAAAGCATATATATACAGTTATTTCTCATAATAAGCTTAAGTAGCCTTCCATTCTAGTACCTGAAAGACAAAAAAAATATATTAATAAATCACTACCTTTTACCGACCATGTTTTTTTTCCAAGGAGACCCCAAACGGACCTTTTTTTTTGCCTCGCCTAAATAAACATAATCAAATTACTGTTTTGATAACATGTAAGTAGTTGCAATAATCCAACTCCCAGCTATTGACCCTCCGGGTCCTGGGATGAGCTGTACGGGGTTATGGAGGTTTCGGTAAATGACAAGTTCGGTAAATTGATTTATATAGTAAAGTATAAATAGGGATTATCACACCTTTTGTCGATAAGCATGTACATTAATTGAGTTGTTGACACTAATTAAATAATCTGTTTAAATGTACGGAGTTGATTTTATCAATTTAGAGATGTTTGCAAAGTGTTAATATTAATTATCCAGGCTTGCAACCTATTAATATTCTAATCAAGGGAGGTAAATTATAAATAAAAAGTTTATCTTTAGGTCATGATCGTTTTGTATTTTATATATGTTTTTAAACAATTAATTGATAAAAACCTTAATTAAAGCATATCAGATAAAAAAATATAATAATGTGGCTCTTACAAGAGGTGGCCTCTACGTGGCAAGAACTGGGCAACATATTTATTATGTTGGAAAACTACCTCATGTTTATATAATGAGAAAATTTCGGTGGTTTAAAAAACTAAGATCAAATATGTTTGTTTCTTATATAAATAAATTTCTCGCTTCTTTTTCCTACAATCAGGTCAGCACATAAGGTATTATTCTTAAAATAATCTAGATATGTATGTTTAGATCGTGAACATGCTTTAACACTGGTGGCTGAGTTTTTACATACACGACCAGTAACTTTCAAACTGTGAAATAAATAAAAGTTTTCCTCCTTTAATCATGTTTACAAAAAAATACTGGTGGTCACATCAAAGGATGTTTATTTGTGGTAAAGCGAGCGTGTTCAGCCAACCTTGGTCTGTACAAGTTGGCCAACCTTCTCAGAGAGGAATCTGAGACAGTTGATCTTCATATACGGCTGGTGAGCCAGCACCTTCTCATGAAGATCAGACGGAAGAAGTATGTTGCGATACACGGCAGACTACATCAAGCATGGGATGACTACGAAGAGGAGAAGCTGACAACCACTGATCTACTGAGGACCATCAGCCATATCAATGCCCTGGGACCATCCACGGCGGTCCACCACATGCTCGACGACGAGTCTTGAACGATGTGAATGACTGATATGGTTGAAATGTCACATTAAATTGAACAGTGTCATAAATGTATCTCATTTTATTAGAAATGAATTTAAATTAAATCAACATGCGGAAAATCTGAATGATAATAATGTGTCGTATTAATATTGTACTATGTCAAAAATGTATCTTATTAATATGTGACTACTTTTCATTTTTTTAAATGACATGAAATATTCAAATATGTCCTATATATATATATATATATCACATTTACTTGTACTGTGTCATAAATGTATCTCATTTTTATTAGAAATGAAATTAAAATTAAATCAGCATGCGGAAAATTTGAATGATAATATATATTGTATCCATGTTTTACTTGTTGCTTATTTATAATATATAGTAAATAAAATGGATTACAAAGTCAATCAGTTATAATTTTTTTATTCAACAGATTTGTTCAGGCAAAAAATGATATCAGTTATTTTGGCCGTAAAACCCATTGTTACAGTACAGTAGCCAGGTGCCTGTGTATTAAGGTGATAAGATAGTGATCATCACAGCTGCGCTTGCTATTACACAGTGTATTCATTCTGCTGGCGTTGTGTTAGATGTCATTTTTATCAGTTTTCAATTATGTGTATATCTTCGCTTAACTCAACGTTCAATGGCACGCGCACTTAACATAATTATAAAACATAACGCGTATCATTATATTACTTTTTATTAATTACGTACACGTATTAGATTTTATATATTGTTTTTTCTTGTGTTTTTCTCAACCAGAAAGAAATAATAAAACATGTCATATAAAATTCAACATTTGGCTCTTACAAGAGGTGGCCTCCACGTGGCAAGAGCTTTGGTTTCATATTCATTATGATGGCAAACTACCCCATGTTTATATATTGAGAAATTGATTGTTTATTGGTGGTCTAAATTACTATTGCGCTTTATATTTAAACTGAAATCATTTTTATAAAATCATATTTTACAAGAAACTTTTTTAAATAGCATTAAACTTAATTGAATATCTTACATTGATTCTGCCATAAATAATTATTTATTATCACTATTATGTTATTTAAATAAAAGCACCAATTATAAAAAACAACAACAGTATTGCCTTATTTAAATCGTAAATTTACCTACAATTTCCTAACAGAATTCTTTTTCAGAGGTAGCTCATTCATTTCCCTTAATTCTTTACCGTAGGCATAGCATTATTTACTCAATTCAAAATTAATCCACAGTTTGCAAATAAATGCCCCTTATGTTATTGTACCAACAATAGGTGTCATTAAAACCTCGTTGTAGGTATACCACCTCTATAAAAACCAATTTACCGAAACCTCCACGGCATTTACTATATAAATCAATTTACCGAACTTGTCATTTACCGAAACCTCCAGCACCCGCTGTATGTATGTAATCATAAAAGCTCATTTTGTGAAAAAGAAAAAAAAATCATAAAAGCTCAGAGCATTCAAGAAGAACTAAACATATAAGTATCTGTTAATGATTTCTTTTCGAAAACTTATGTATCATAACTTGGGGCACAGGGGTTGAAGAATCCACTCGACCGCTCGCATATGCGAGTGAAGTTGACGGTCGGGCGAGTAAAATTTGTTAAATACTCGACCCACCGGGCGAGTGCTGTTTTTCAAGTTGAGAAATATAAATTCAGTTCCAGAACTCCTTCAACATAGATACAAATTGCGAACAATTTTTCGAACGAACAAAAAATACTTTTAGTACACAAAGAAACTGCACTTTTGTTTTGACAATGAAAAATGACGTCACGGGCACAGTAAAAATAATTCTCGAAATCGGCTGCGCTGTTTTCGTCGTTGTCAGTGCTCTTGGCTAATCCATTAAAAGTGAATAAAACTGTAAAATTATTGGTCATTCCATGAATTTTAATGTAAATATCAATAAAAAACAATAATACATCACGGTTAATTATAATAATACTTCTTATATTTAATTAAAAATAAACAGAAAAAATAATTATTAATAAACAGAATAATTCCGAATTTCGTGATCAGAAGCCTTAGGCAAAATTTACCATATTGTAACTGTTTGTCAATCAAGTGTGTCTTTCAGTAAAAGTTCGTCTGAAATATTAAAATGGAAAAGGGTTCATTTTTAAAATATCTGCAAGGTGGTGGCGACAGGGAACAGAAAGAATTTAGAAAGGTCGTCAAAACGAGAAGCGGAAAGAATTGAGAAAAGGAAAGAGGTGCAGAAAACATAAGGAAAGCAAATATAATCCATCAGATAATGTAGTTAATTTGTTTGCAGTTTAGTGTCACTATGTTTAGTAGGTTTAAAAGGTTCTGGTTGATCATAACTATAAATATAGATATGTATTTTTTTAATGGAGGGCATGTAGATTAAAGTGAAGGGCGAGTGGATTTTCAGGCCTACTCGCCCTGCAGGGCGAGTGGCTCTGGAAATATTCTTCAACCCCTGGGGCAAATTTAAACACACACATGAAGATAAACTCTTCAAAAAACTCATTAACATGATTAAGTTGCTACTGCCAAATTTCTACTACCCTACTCGATGATGATATTGAATATTTTAACCCATTTTTAAGGCAGCTGAAAAAAATCAATCAAGGTAAATTATTTTATGGAGGACCACTTCACGCTGAAAAATACCTCATTAAGTCTTCAACGAACCATTAGCAAAATCATCATGCTGAACCGTTTCATCGCGAATAAATGTCATGGAAATATTGTAGGTAAGGGAGGTAACCTCGACATTCTGAATTATCAAATAAAACTTTGCCGTACAGTAGATGATGCGCAATCGTGATACATCGGCTATCTCGGCAATAAATCGTCTGCTGATCCAGAGTGAAACATAGGCATTCTCAATCTCCTACGCAGTGGTCTCCCTTATACTAGAAGAGACCTCTGCCTCCAACGTGATTCCAAAATATTTTACTGGTTGAAAATATATTTTTAGGTACGCACTTTTTAAAAAGTTTGTTTATGTAAAAAAATGAAGGTGGTTATGTAAAACATAAGAAAATAAACAATATAGAAAAAATGAATTTCGTTTTCCCATGACGCGTAACGGTAATCAACATGGCGGACACATTGTAACGGGACTATCGTTACCTATCTCGGTAAGTTTTATTTGTATGTTGTTTATGTATGCGATGCAAAATATCGTAAAAACATATGTCTAGCTAATGTTACATATTTTCCATTAAACCAACTGTTACTAAAATTTGTCTTGGGTTAATAATGATTTGTTTTTATTCAGTTGTTATGTGTCGCGTTGTATCAATTAAACTGTCAATGCTGTGAATAGACTAAAGTAAGGTCAAAGCTCTCCCTGTAGTACAATGTAGTACACTATCCAGCGATGCACTGGTTAGAGATGCGAGTTCAAGTCTTGCCAGGGAATTGGCCTTCTTTAGTTACTTTTGATGCATTGCAGTGCTCACTCTGGCCTTCAGAAAATAATAGCCATATTTTTTTTCCTTAAAAAAATAATAGCCAAAACATATGCGGACTTTTCCGCAAACGGTACTGAAGGCAAAAAGAAAGAAAAAACCATGAATCTCATTTTATCTATGTTTTATTAAATGTATATCTATTGATTTAAGTTATAATATATATATATATATATATATATATATATATATATATATATATATATATATAAAATATATATATATATATATATATATATATACTCAAAAACAAGCATAATATCAGTGTGTCATTTTCTTATAAAATATTATCATGGCTTTACAATAAAGAATACAATCAATGTTGTGGGTGTGACTTAACAAACCAGATCTCAGCTACAGTTACATACACATAAGAATTAAGGGCAGAGGCCCCAACCCACCCAGAGCACTAATTATACTATTTTTTATAGTTTTTCCAATTGCAATTTTTGGTGAATACTCGAAATATTATAAACCACACCTTCCGTATCACCGCATGTGTATTCGTCATTCTATTTTTGCTGTTATGAACTTCGAAAATAAATCATAATGGACGAAAAAAATACAGTATCCGAAAACGGTAATCCGAAAAATTGTACGCGTTTTGCACATGAAATATGCATAATATAAAATATTAATATGCATAATCTAAAATGTGCATATCGTTCGATTACTTTATCTCTTAATACGGCGTTTGCCATCGGCCGCAATATTGTAGGCAGAGGCCAATATCAATTGTAAATGATTTATTCCAAAAATAACACTTTCGCAATGCCGATCATGTTTACATCAATTAACGTCACAGCGCGTGAGTTAAAATACACCACCTTAGTGTAATTCCAAACACGTGTTTCGTTAAAATTAGCTGACCATGGCATATGCCGGGTCCCTTTGAATTGGGAAAACCAGGTTACCTGGTTAAACATTGGAACAGGGGCGTAGATAACCTCCCAACATTGGGGGGGCGGTCCAATTTCTGTACTGGGAACATAAAGAGGTTCGTTTGAGAGGGTTGTCCTCTCCCGTGGTTCAGAAAAAAAAATAATTACAATTAATATGGTGCGTTTTGGGGGAACTTTCATGTTGATATAAATGTTATTTTCTTTCCAAAAACTCTAATTACAACATAAAATTCATCAATCAGAGTTTACTGATGTACTTAGAGAACAAAAATATTTTCAAACTAATTACTGTTTTTCACGCGTATATTTACTCAAAATTGTTTAAAGTGGCAGTTACCTTTGAATTAAAGCGATCAATTAAAATAAAAAGAATCGCCTGTCCCTAATCAAAACACTGACAGTGCAATCACGGAAAAGAACAATGAAACAATTAACGCAATGACATTTACCCCGGCCCCTAGTTTATGACACCTAACAAGGGATATTAAACATCACCATTGGCAACCTCAGAGCAGACGGAGAGGGGACACATGGCTTCTGCACTGACGGCGCGTGATTACAAAAATACTGGTTTTGGGGCGGCAATTTTTGGGGGATTTTACGTTTATTTATATAACGATGACTAGCTGAAATATTGGGGGGGCGGCTGCCCCCCCTGCCCCCCCATTATCTACGCCCCTGTGGAATCATTATGTTAAAGCAGACGACAAACAGCGGTAATTACGGGGATAATTTGTTGATGGCGATTAAATAATTATTTCATCAAGCAATGTTCAACGTAATCTAATTGCAGAAAAAACGGCGTGCAAAACAAAACCAGCCAACAATATTAGCGGCGATTTTCAATAATGACGATTAAATAATAATTGGCGAAAAATTAACAAAGATCTAACAGTTACCGATAATTGGTAAAGCACAGGGAGATTAAAGACGTTTTTTCCGAAATATATCACTGCTGTCGGACACTGATTGAGAAAAATGCTCTAGGCCACAATGTCGCAGAAGTTATTGACGCGTGTATGACAATACACAGGGTCGTTTGTGTACACAGGTAATCTCGTTATCGATTTTTCCTGCTTGATGGCCCGATTTGCAGGCGTTTCGCAATCGCGGGACAACATTTAGTGGCAATTTGTTTTTTTTATGTAGGCGGATAAAATAATCGCCATTTTTTCTAGACAATTTTAAGAAATAATAGCCAGTTGGATAAAATAATCGCCATTGGCGATAATGTCTGGCAGCAGCGTGAGCACTGCATTGAATAAGCAACGAAGAACATTTAAAAAAAAATTGTGTGATGATTATTTCCCTTAGTTTTCATTTTGACATTAAAATTAAAATGTCTTCTGCAACAACAACATTACAAAATATTTTAGATGCCGTTCAAATTTTTGACCCAAATGTTACACCCAAGACAAAACAAATTGAATGTTTGCAGACAATATTGTGTCATAAAGATGTAATTGTCAATTTACCTGTTGGCTATGGTAAAAGCCTTATTTATCAATGTTTGCCAATGCTTTTATCATCTGTATCCAGTTCAACCAATGTAGTTGTTTTAGTTGTTTCTCCACTTACAATTATTCAACAAGATCAAATGCAGATTCTCGCTGAACATAACATTAAAGCTTTCCGTTTGCCTTTTGGTGATGAGTCTGTTGTCAGCAAAGATGATCAGCAAAAACTTTGTAAGGGAAGTAACTGCTGTGAGGAGTTTGAGGCATTCTCCTAGCAGAGTTGTCGTTCGTTCCTCACCATACATTGCGAATGCAATGAACCGCAGTGTAAGAGAGTGAAACATGGGGTCACATCATAAAATGATCAACGTTTAAGGATTTTGTTCTGCCTTTACTTAATTTCAGATTTTTAAAGCTTAGTTTAAAATTGAAGATAATCGCATTCGCTTAAATGCAAGCCTTCTCGAAAACTCCGGTTGAGATTTCGACCAAAGCACAGTACTTCAACAAACGCACCCAAACGTTCATCTTTCAATTATATGATAATAGGTGCTACCTAACGTAAGGGCAAAAGCTTATTTCATAACCATGTAATGTAATAAAAATTTGGACATTATGTGTACAAAACATTTTAATTGTTTCAATAGAAAAATAATGCATCAAAACAATAAAATCTTATTTTCGGCCGGACGAAGCTTTTACATCTGCCAAGATTTTTGATCTTATATTTTTAATACTTGTGTGCGTATTTAGCTTCTTGAATTCAAAAATAGTTCGGTGGTGGCGACGTAGTGGATATGGTGTCCGCTTATCGACTCGGAGGTCTCTGTTTTGATCCTTTAAGTAGAAGCCTTATTTAGATCACTCTTTAGAAACCAAATAGATCTACTGGTCCTACCATGGAAACATATCGTTTAATCATGTCTAAATTTAACTAAAGCTGTTGATTATTGCATAACCTTAACTAAATAGGTTATCAAAATAAAGTGATGTGTCAAATCATTTTTTATTGTCAGGAGTATCAATGTATAATGATGCAGAACTGAGGGGCAGCATACTTGTTTGGCTATTGAAATAGTTCATACAGGTATCTCACAGGGGTTTCTTTCGCAAACTTGTGTTGCCTACTTAAAATTATGTCTTCACAAAACACTTGCAATTTTAAAGCAATTCATAAACAACATTCTCAACTGCATTGACTTAGATTGTAGCTGTGTATTAAAGATTTGAATGCAAACAGAATGTCATGTAAAACTGGCAGTTTTGGTATTCAGAAATCAACAAAGGAAGGATTCCTGAACTATCTAAGTTTCCAAGCTATACACATAGTTAATAGCTGTGGTGATGTTATTTATTAGTTCTGTTGGTTTACTTGGATGGAACATGTATGAACTTGTATAGACCTTTGAAAAGTCTATATTTGTCTATATATAAACAAATATCAGCTACGGCATTATAAGCTCTTAAAGCTAGGAACATTTGTTACTTGATTGATTGAAGATTGAATTTTTCAATGCATAACTTTATTATTGAAACAATTATAATATTTTGAACATATTTTGTCCATATATTTATTTTAAAATAAACAAGATGGTTATCAAAAAAGCTTTTGGCGGTAAATTAGGTAGCACCTTTAATCATATTACGGTAGCTAGTAAACTTCCTGCAGTGGTAAAGTTCGATGTCTTCCCACAATGCGCCTAATGCCCTAATCTCCGCTATCAGCAGGAAATGTAGTAATATGGGCAAAAGCCAGCGTAGCGCGCGTTGACCGATCTTACATTTGGAAATTTAAACAAAACAATAGGCATAGTGGATGCATCTAAAAACAAGAGCACCGTCTTGCGGATGCAGACCGCTCATCTATTTTCTTTTTAAAGGTGAAGGGACTCTCATTTTCAATCACAAAGGAGGGAGGGGTGGAGTGAAGAGGGGTGCATTGTGTGGGGGTGTGGACATTTATTACATTATCTTCCAAAAATGCGAAAAAAAGGGAAAAAAAAAATTCGGGGGGTGGTGGGGGAGTGGGAGTGGTGGGGTGGGGATTCTTTGGTGGTAATTTGTGAGATGATCTTAAAAAAAAAAAATTAGGGGGGGGGGATTCGGGTGGGGGATGGGGGGAGGGGGGGTGGGGGGGATTCTTGGGTGCGATGGTTGGACGGTATTTCAAACATAAAATAATCAAAATAAATAGTTTTGTTTTTAACCGTTTAAAAAAGAAATTGGGGGAGGGGGTGGGGTGGGGGGGTATAGTGTGAGGGTGTGGTGGTCATTTGTGAGATGATCTTAAAAAATAAAATAAAAAAATATAAAAATAGGGGGGGGGGTTCGGGGGGGGGGGGGGGGGGGGGGGGAATCGGGGGGGGGGGGGGGGGAAGGGGGGGCACGGGCGATGGTTTGGGTGGAGTCTATTGTGGTATGTCAGGTAAGAGTAGTTTTGTCAAAGTATCAATCAAATCTAATCATAAATAAAGAAGTTATGGCAATTTTAGCAAAATTTAATAATTTGACCTTGAGAGTCAAGGTCATTCAAAGGTCAAGGTAAAATTCAACTTGCCAGGTACAGTAACCTCATGATAGCATGAAAGTATTTTAAGTTTGAAAGCAATAGCCTTGATACTTAAGAAGTAAAGTGGATCGAAACACAAAATTTAACCATATATTCAAAGTTACTAAGTCAAAAAAGGGCCATAATTCCGTAAAAATGACACCCAGAGTTATGCAACTTGTCCTTTTACTGTACCCTTATGTTAGTTTGTGAGTGTTCCAAGTATGAAAGCAATATCTATGATACTTTAGGGGTAAAGTGGACCAAAACACAAAACTTAACCAAACTTTCAATTTTCTAAGTTTAAAGGGCCCATAATTCCGTCCAAATGCCAGTCAGAGTTACATAACTTTGCCTGCACAGTCCCCTTACGATAGTTAATAAGTAATGCAAGTATGAAAGCAATAGCTTTGATACTGTAGGAATAAAGTGGACCTGAACACAAAACATAACCAAATTTTCAATTTTCTAAGTATAAAAAGGGCACATAATTCTGTCAAATTGCCAGTCAGAGTTACATTACTTTGCCTGCACAGTCCCCTTATGAATAAATGATAGTAAGTGTTTCAAGTATGAAAGCAATAGCTTTGATACTTAAGGAATAAAATGGACCTAAACACAAAACTTAACCAAAATTTTCAATTTTCTAAGTATAAAAAGAGCACATAATTCTGTCAAAATGCACGCCAGAGTTATCTAACTTTGCCTGCCCAGTCCCCTCATGATAGTACGTAAGTGTACCAAGTTTGAATGCAATAGCATTGATTCTTTCTGAAAAAAGTGGACCTAAACGCAAAACTTAACCAAAATTTTCAATTTTCTAAGTATAAAAAGGGCACATAATTCAGTCAAAATGCAAGCCAGAGTTATCTAACTTTGCCTGCCCAGTCCCCTCATGATAGTAAGTAAGTGTACCAAGTTTGAATGCAATAGCATTGATACTTTCTGAGAAAAGTGGACCTAAACGCAAAACTTAACCGGACGCAGACGCCGACGGCAAGGTGATGACAATAGCTCATAATTTTTTTTCAAAAAATAGATGAGCTAAAAATGCAACGCTACATATATTTTCGCGATGCTATTTATGACCTTGAAAAATCGAAAACACTTTTGACATATGCTAACTTACATGTACTTTTACCCGGCCTTCAGTGGGTATAAGCCATAGACTGGTTCACTACAGATAGTGACAGTCTATACAGCGGTTCATCTGTATGAGTAATTCTGTTGCAGTGAAAATTAGAACAAAAGCAGTTTTTTGTCAAAATCTTGTATTTCATACAAAACAAATGATTGATTATTCCCTAAAAAAACAAAAGAGCTTTATTTAAAACAAACTTGCAAAAATAATGTATGACTGAATTTATTGTTGATGTTAAAAGTTTAAAGATATGAAAAAAAATGTTTTTAAGATTTGACAATTTATTAAAAGTCAGTTGACTTTAAGAGTCTGTAATGTATTATGTCAAGAGTTATCATGGCAGAAATCTCTATGGAGGTTCCAGGCCAACAAGATTTCTAACCATGGTATCTCTTGACATATACATTACAGGACAAGAAAAATACACACTGACCAATATAGAACAATGATAACTGTAACAATATTAACAAAATGACAACAAGCCACAGGAGTGTGAGCAAATATGATACTTTGGTCAATATGTGAGAGATATCCATGCCATACAGCAAGCTGTAAGTGACCTATGCCTGGATAACTCTCACATACGAACCAAAGTCTAAAATCAATGTACATATTATATATATTTGTAAATAAACCCATGGTCCATATGAGGGAAATATCCTGGATATCTCTCACATATGAACCGCTGCGTCAATTGAATTAACAAAAAGAAAATGATAAACATATGTACATGAGACAGGGTCCATATGTGAGGGATATCCAGGCCATACAGCAAGCTGTAAGTGACCTCTGCCTGGATATCCCTCACATATGGACCAACGCGTAAAATCAATGAACAGAAAAATACAAATATTCATACACGAGACATGGTCCATATGCGAGAGATATCCAGGCCATACAGCAAGCTGTAAGTGACCTTTGCCTGGATATACCTCCCATATGAACCACAGTGTCCAAACAATGAACAGAGATAACACAAAAATAAGATATGTTTGTACACAAGACATGGTCCATATGTGAGAGATATCCGGGCCATACAGCAAGCTGTAAGTGACCTACGCCTGGATATCTCTCACATATGGATCAACACGTCAAGTTAATTAACAGAAATAGTACAAAAAATAACATATGTTTGTACACGAGACATGGTCCATATGTAAGAGATATCCGGGCCATACAGCAAGCTGTAAGTGACCTACGCCTGGATATCTCTCACATATGGATCAACGTGTCAAGTTAATTAACGGAAATAATACAAAAAATAACATATGTTTGTACAAGAGACATGGTCCATATGTAAGAGATATCCCGGTCATACAGCAAGTTGTAAGTGACCTACACCTGAATATCCCTCACATATGGACCAACGCGTCAAGTCAGTGAACATAAATAATACAAAAGATAACATATGTATGTACACAAAACATGGTCCATATGTAAGAGATATCCGGGCCATACAGCAAGTTGTAAGTGACCTACGCCTGGATATCTCTCACATATGGACCAACGCGTAAAATCAATGAACAGAAATTAACAAATATTCATACATGAGACATGGTCCAAATGCGAGAGATATCCAGGCCATACAGCAAGCTGTAAGTGACCTATGGCTGGATATCTCTCACATATGGACCAACGTGTCAAATTAGAGAGCGGACACTGCTGAGTCAACATCATTGTTATAATTGACATCTGTTATCATCATCATTGTCATTATCATCAACATTATAATAAAATGACATCTATGGCATCATAGTCATTATCATCAACATCATTGTTATAATTGACATCTGTGATCATCATAATTCTCATGATCATCAACATAATTGTTTTTATTGACATCTATGGCATCATAGTCATGATAATCGACATCATTGTTAAAATCTGTGATCATCATAATTCTCATGATCATCAACATAATTGTTTTAATTGACATCTATGGCATCATAGTCATGATCATCAACATCATTGTTATATTTGACATCTATGGCATCATAGTCATGATCATCAACATCATTGTTATAACTGACATCTATGGCATCATAGTCATGATCATCAACATCATTGTTATTATTTACAACTATGGCATCATAGTCATGATCATCAACATCATTGTTATAATTGACATCTATGGCATCATAGTCATGAACATCAACATCATTGTTATAATTTACATCTATGGCATCATAGTCATGATCATCAACATCATTGTTATAATTGACATCTATGGCATCATAGTCATGATCATCAACATCATTGTTATAATCGACATCTATGGCCTCATAGTCATGATCATCAACATCATTGTTATAATCGACATCTATGGCATCATAGTCATGATCATCAACATCATTGTTATAATTGACATCTATGGCACCATAGTCATGATCAACAACATCATTGTTATAATTGACATCTATGGCATCATAGTCATGATCATCAACATCATTGTTATAATCGACATCTATGGCATCATAGTCATGATCATCAACATCATTGTTATAATCGACATCTATGGCGTCATAGTCATGATCATCAACATCATTGTTATAATCGACATCTGTGATCATCATAATTCTCATGATCATCAACATAGTTGTTATAATTGACATCTATGGCATCATAGTCATGATCATCAACATAATTGTTATAATTTACATCTATGGCATCATAGTAATGATCATCAACATCATTGTTATAATTGACATCTATGGCATCATAGTCATGATCATCAACATAATTGTTATAATTTACATCTATGGCATCATAGTCATGATATATAAAAGGTTTATACTTGGAAAATTACTTGGTTTAATGAATAAAATAAAATATCAAAAATCTCACAAAACTATTTTTAAATCTCCATTCCTTCCCACAATAACATTGGTTGAAAATTGAAAATGATGGAACAAAACATTTTCCAAGAACACTGAATATTAATAAACATGTTTTGTACTAGCAATTTATTTTATAAAGAACTCCAGTTCAATTAACAAAATAGGGGAATTCCAAAATGCAAATCATAATCTAGAAGTCTTAAATGTTACAATTATTTGCTTGATTGCAAAAGAAAACACACATTGTTGACACAGTATGATAACTGCACAGTGTCCATTATAAGTAATGAAGAATCAAAGACACACACAATTAGTGAAAGAGACCATGCAATCCACCACATGAGTGGGGAACAAATTGATGAAATAGCTAAAATTATGATGAAATTCAGAAAACAATACCGAGAAAACTGACATGGAATCACAAGAATAAGTGCCAACACCTTCGCAATGAAAAACCCCTAACCTTACTGAAAAAGTCCAATAAATGGACATTTAGAAAGAAAACCATACACTGACCAAACAGATCTTTCTTATTTAAACTGAAATATTATTATTATGATAATCATCTCCTGTACTTGCCAGTATATGTGAAGCAATTTAGCACCGCATAATTGGTGCCAACGCTCGGCTGCAGATGCAGTTGTGAATAAATGAAAGCTTGTCAGATTTTTTTTTAAAGAATTCACAGTGAACTTGACCTTTGACCTAGTGACCCAAAATGGGTGTGACGTGTAGAACTCATCAAAGTGCATCTACATATGAAGTTTCGAATTGTAGATGGAAGCACTTTTTTTTTAGAGCCAATGTTAAGGTTTAATCACAGCGGACGGCAGATGCTGGGCGGCGGACATTATGAGCTGGCTATGACGATACCTTGGGTTTTCTCCGAAAACATTCGAGCTAATAAAATTATAAGTATCTTTCTATGACTATATTTTATTTAACAGTTATGTTTTCAAGTGAGCTCATAATTCTGTAGTTAATGTTTTTTCTTTTTATATTTATGTTACCACAAATCACAACAACAACATCAAAACCAACAACAAGATGAAGATGCACCTCCATAAACATTTGTGAAAACTATACTCAAACCCGGTTGAGTCGCGGGTCGTTTTGACTCGCGGTATTTCATTAGCGCCCTCTGGATTGTGTTTGTAAACAAACCTGCGTGACCTACTTTTGAAATCTGACAGAAAACATCTTTTGCTGCCAATTTGAATAGATTTTTGGTAAGTAACTACCCAAAAACGATTTAAAACATCATTTTAAACCAAAATTATGTAAAAATCCATGTAAAAATGAAATTTCCCTTTCAACTTTTTCACTTTTTAAGTTCGTCTGCTTGCGGTTGCTTAGGTCAGACACTACCAATATTATTCTCTTTGTGAAGGGGTTACACACCACCGATTTTTAAAAATTATTTCGGTAGGTCAGGCTCTTAAGCAGAAGAATGCATTAACATGAACAGTTATTTGAATATTGAGAATTAAAATTAGACACTGCTTGAACATACCTGTGATATTTATTTTATTTGATGTCTTAAATTCCATATGTTCTAATTGTTATATACGTTATTGATTGTTACTATGAATGGTATGTCAGATCTTTATGTTTATTCATGTTAAATTTTATATAAGTGTCGTTTAACCTATTTACCGCGAGTCAACCGGGAGGGAAAATAAACAACAATGGCGGACAGTGGTGTTGTTTTTGTTTATACCGCAGTTAAAATTGAAGGATTTTCGTCATAAAAAGGCTATTTTCCAATGAAGTTAAGTCAGATATGTTTGTCTTATAAATTATTTATCTGATATTTGAAGATGGTTTCTAGACGCAAATGAATATTTCTTAAGTACCGCGACTCACCCGGGTTGCAGGCTACTTGCAAGGACCATACCATATTCAATGAGTCACAGATGTAAAATATCCTGTACCATCATCAAACATGCCGATCATAGTTCAAGTTAAAGACATACAGATATCCTGTTATAGCATCTAACATGTAGATCGTCGGCCATCAGAATGTAACATTTTTTTGGCCATAACATATTTTTTTTTCCCAATTGGCTACTATGACACTAATGTAGAAAACCAGTAAACAAAGTTTGAATACATGAGAGGAAATGCTACAACAAGAAACCGCCGACAGGTGATGCTCCCCAAAGGTTTGTTTTTTTGTCACAATGTTGCATTATATATTCAGATAAAAGGAAACGTCTTGAGGGGCATAACTTTGGACAAAATCATACGATGGATGGTTTAGCAACTTAAAAATTTCAAAGGGCCTTAACTCTTTAAATAAATCATCAGAACCCACTAATAACATGCGCATCTCCTCAAGGTAGTTAAGCTTCCCATAAAGCTTCATTGAATTCAATTCAGTAGTTGGGGAGAAATAGCCCGAACTCGACGGGGATTGGAAGAGAAGGGACGCAAAATTTTGTGCACATACATTTTTAACAAGTTTTAGAGTTTTATTGTTGTTTGAATTAGTTTTTAACTAACATATTGGTTGAGGAATTGTCAATATTCACATTGCTGTCCAGTGTGAAGTGTCTGAAAGCAGAAAAGACTGATTTTTCATGGTTTGGGTGAACACATGCTCCCAATTGTCGGCCATCTTGCTTTTTCGTTTAAAAACTATGTTTTTAGAGGACCGAGAACGTTTTAACTTGTATTATCCCGTTTTAAAGGTACTTTACATACACCGATATTGTGTCAAATTAGGTTCTAGGTTTTATATTTAAACAGATACATTTTTATGCAGGAGTAGCTGGACTCCGGTGACGTAACATTGATACATTTTATGTGAGATTTTATGCGGCCCATATGATTTTATTACGAGCCCACAGATATTTCTTTTACAAGGACACTCTCGTTAAAATCCAGAAAATCCTCGCAAATGAAAGTGAACGAAAATGTCCTAGTTGTAAATAATAAACCCCTAGCAATTGGGCACAATGAAAACTATTCAAACGCATCCAAAGTAAACACAAAACCCAAGAAACAAGACTGCAAAAGCTAATTTTGAACAAACCCAGCAGCAACTTGCTGCATGCAAAGCTCGTATCCAAATGCTTGAAACTGATAATCAGGACCTGCAGAACACAGTGGTGTTATTAAGACATAATTCAGCGAATAGAGACCATCAAAGAAATCCTGAACATTCGCAAGCTCCAACGGTAACCAATATACATAATGATGCGTAAAACTATAATATCCCAGATAATAGCAAAATTGGGCGAAGTTCACATCAACTCATAATTCATAGGCTGGATATTAACAACATTAAGCTTCAACATCATCTTGAAACTCAGAATCTAAAGTTCCAGACACAAATTCTTGAACTTCAAAAAAATTAATCCAGCTAAGATCGTCTGGAATGCTATCAAACATACATTATCACAACAATGAACAATATAGTATGGCCCCACACACATACGAGGAGGCACAAAATCCAACTGGTCAGCAGTGGGTTCCTCAACCACATCTCGTGCAACCAGCCCCTTAATAGTACAGCAGTCTACAACACACTATGGGCCACAACCATCAATAGTGTATCAGGAACCAGTAAGATGTCCAGCCATCAATTTTCAATCCACCAACAAATGTACCTAGCCAACATATAGAGAGACCTGCCATACAACGTAGAGCTTACACCACCCACCTGTTGCAACCAGCTCCATGGTCAATCAATGATCTACAGCACGCACAGCACCAACCGGATATGCAGATGATACACAGACCTAGCTCCTATCCACAGGTTCTGTATGGCATAAAAAAGGTCATACAACGAATTGTATGTAAGGTGACGAATTTCAACAATTTTCATAGACCGTCTTTATTTTGCTCTGTGATTTTCATCATCAGCTGAAATTCATTAAAAAGGTTCAAGACACATGCTTCAGTATATCAGGTTCTGTAAGAGTGCATGAATTTTTTTCTAAATGCATTTCACTTTCAAATTTATAAAAAAATAATTATTTTGAATAAGATCAGAGCAATATGTACGGCTTTGTTGTAAAAAGCGTAAATAAAAATACATGTACCAACAATTTTGCTGAGCTTGAATCTGCTTATTGAATTGTTCAAAATTATAATAAACATTAAAAAAATGCACCGCCATGTTTAATTTGACGTTAAATGGTTTTCCAATAATAATTAATTTCCATGTAAACACATCTTCATATCCTATTAAATTTTCATTAAATGATAAAAATTATTTGATATATAAATTAAATTTATTCCATATCTTTTTCAATATGTTTGTTAAAGAAACATTTTGAAAATATTAATCACTTTTCAGTTTATAAACTTCAATGAGCAATTAACATTTCAAGTTCTGATAACAGTAAAAAAGAACAAATATATTTCTCAGTGCTATTTATAACCTGACAAGGAGCTCATATTAAATTTCATTTTTTTTTAGTTATTGTCATATTAATTGCAAATAATGTGCTTCAAATTCCACTTCAATAGTTCAAGATTCTAAGGGCCTTTATTTATGTTGAGCTCATGACCATGCATGATGTTTTAATTGAAAAATTCCATTATTGAAGTTGTGAAAAGTTTTAATTTCTAATAAACCTTTTTGGTCAGTACTTGATAATAGATCATTCTTAACAAGTGAAATCAATTTTGTTGCAAGTTTATCTTTTGAACGGATATCAACAAAACAAGTAAATAGGTTTTAATCTTCCACTTCAATTTACAATTTCAAATTTACATATCTTAT
The DNA here is from genome assembly GCF_020536995.1 of Dreissena polymorpha. Lineage (NCBI taxonomy): Eukaryota > Metazoa > Mollusca > Bivalvia > Myida > Dreissenidae > Dreissena > Dreissena polymorpha. Next base: position 120,041 of record NW_026273366.1, on the reverse strand, counting down.
AAAATCTTCACATATAGACTTCCAATTTAACCCTTTCCCCAATAAGAAGCAAAGTGAAAATGCCTTTGCAATCAGCATAAAACCAGAACAGCCTGCAAGTAACTCGCAGTCTGTTCAGGTTTTATGCTGTTTCCAGTATCTAAGGGTCGTAAATGAAGCCTACAACTTGAATAAAGGTAGAAAACTATTTGATTAAATTTAAACTTGATAAGGGACTACAAATGCGTCAAAATACGTATCTAAGTGGTAAAGTGTAAAGGGAGGGTGGTGTTACATGTATTTATGACATGAATGGAGCTAGCGGTAATCAAACCAGAGTTTCTTTAATTAGAGTGAATGTGAAGTGTTCGTCTTAAACTCTTTCAGTGCTGGAACCGTATTTTGAAGGCCTTTGCAAACAGTTTGGATCCAGATGAGACGCCACAGAACGTGGCCTCTCATCAGGATCCAAACTGTTTGCTATTCTGATTGTATTCTTTGAAAAAAAATCGAAGACAATGATAATTTTAGAAATTCAGCAGACAACATTTTAGCAGACGACAAATTTCCCAGCATGCAAAGGGTTTAATGAATTTGGCACCAGGAGTAGTCTTGTTCAAGGATTATAGATCATATGCATGATTTATTAAAGAAAACACATTATTGTAGACAGAGGAGTGTTGCAATGCTTGTGATAAATGCAATAAATGCTTAGCAAAAGTGGGCAAATTGAATAAGTGTAGCAACATTGTTTTTCAAAGCAAATTTTATGTGTGTTGAGAAACTTTCCTGTGGTTTTCAATTTAAAAAAAAAAAAGATAAATATATTTAATATTATAAAATTCAAATTATCAACAAAATATTTTATCAACGGTCACCAAAACTACTTGTCTACTTTGTTCGTGAGAAGTGTAGTTATTACTTCAAAGCAAAACCACATGGAAATAGGCTGTCTCTTAAATATTTTAAAGGCGATCAATGTGGTTTAAATGTTTGCTTTTAAAGAATGAGTATAGTAGCAAAATGGGTCAAAGGTGGGTATCCTACGATGGGGGTCCAGGGGTATTTGGGTTCTCAGCTAGATGAGGGCTATGGATGTTAAGGCAAGTTACAGGCACATTTGGGCTAGCAATGTTTACATAGTTTACTATTATAACTTTATCTGCTATTTAAATTTAGATTAGAATTACGTCAACTTGATAATTGATTAATTGGTAAATTATATTGATATGCAGTGGTGTTAGTGGGTTTGTGTGTTTAGAAAGAAGTTGAAGTCGCCCTAACAAAAGAATATAAGTACAAAATATCATCATTAGTTTGATTAAATATTATCTTACTTTTGTTACTGAAATACTGCAAAAATTCAATAAAAGTTCCATGAATGACTATACACAATCAACAGAAGAGTTGTGGAAACGAGAAACTTGCCAGATAAATTAACTCATTTAGTGGTTACACATGGTAGACAAGAAGTAGTAAAATGACACAAAATAAAGAGTACAAAATTTTCTTATACAAGATCTTTTGTTTTTAGTTTTGCTGATTTTCTTTAGATTATGGCTTACATTGTCTGTTATAAATAAGGTCCATAGATAATGGTTACTTTAGTAGTAAATGTGCAATAAGTGCACCGATGTTTCTTATACAGACAGAAGGAAAAAAGGAAATTGTAAAAAAAATTGACTCCTGCAGCAGTCCTGAATTCAAGCTAATAACTATTCTGGAAACAATACTTCTTTCCAAGAGTATGAAGCTAATCAGTACATGAATGCTTTAAATACATAAAAAGTAAGCTGTTTAAAATCGACCCACCAGGATAAAGGGAAGGGACTAATTCTCCAAACTAAGTGAGTGTGCTGGTCTTAATGAAGTCCCGTTAGTGACATGCACATTCCCAACGGTCAACACGCCTTCCAACCATCAATATCATAAGTTCAGGTATTGAAATGAGTGTTGCTACCTTCTCTACAAGGTATAAGGCTTTCAATCCCCTTCGAGACAGATCTTACGGCCAGTTGGGCATAGCAGTGGTGGTAAGACTCGCACAATCTCCTCCAAGATTGAGCTTACAACTTCACTAGCCAGAGAATGATACAACACTCACCAATACTATGTACTTATGATCTTGAACAGTTAGAAGGCGTGAAGAAGGCCTGGAATGTATAAATCACTAAGGGGATTTCTGCTAGACCAGTTCATCCACTCAGTTTGAAGTGTTTGGCTTTCTTTCCCATTGTCCCAATGGGTTTTACTGCCGCTGCCTACTGTTAAGAGGATTTATCAGAAATGATAATCATGCGACTATAAAAATGGCGATGTTCGTGCTGAAACAGGTGTTTTTTGCCAGTTTATACCCATTGTTACTTTTGTTTAATTTTGAAATACCTCCAGCTTTCTGGCAATATCAATACGAAAAAGATGAGTATTATTTTGTACTTATGTAAGTTTTATATCAAGGCTTCACTCAATATAAATTTTGTTAGCCGGTCCAGCTGTAATTGTGTGGTCCTTCTAAGAAATTTTGTAGGGAGTTAATTCGGAAAAAGAGCAAATACAAATACAAAATACACCCTTATCACTTTTTTGCTGATATGGCTGAAAAGTAAGCAGCATTTAAAAAATTAATAACAGTTATCAAGGGTATAAAACAGCAAAAATTACGTTTCGACATGGATGTCACTATCTAGATCATCCCATGCCTACCACCTCTGTGTAACAAGGATTACTTTACTGCATTCATGCACCTATCTGACTTGACTCTTGTGGAAACAGGTCAAGTTTACCATGTACTTGATCATGAGTCTACTTAGCATATTGCTGGTAAATTTTGTCCTATATTTACAACCCAAACGATTACATTAGAACAGGTTTATGATTAATAGTTGCTATCATAAATTTCCTGTTTTTGTAAAAGTTGTGTAAAATATTTGTTTGTTAAAAAAACATACTAGGAAACACTGGAAACAAATTTTTTTTATTCTAGAATTGAGGAAAAATATGCATCAAGAAATGCTCGGCACATTGGTCTTTAATATAAGCTGTTTAAAATCGACCCACCAGGATAAAGGGAAGGGACTAATTCTCCAAACTAAGTGAGTGTGCTGGTCTTAATGAAGTCCCGTTAGTGACATGTACATTCCCAACGGTCAACACGCCTTCCAACCATCAATATCATAAGTTCAGGTATTGAAATGAGTGTTGCTACCTTCTCTACAAGGTATAAGGCTTTCAATCCCCTTCGAGACAGACCTTACGGCCAGTTGGGCATAGCAGTGGTGGTAAGACTCGCACAATCTCCTCCAAGATTGAGCTTACAACTTCACTAGCCAGAGAATGATACAACACTCACCAATACTATGTACTTATGTTATTGAATAGTTAGAAGGCGTGAAGAAGGCCTGGAATGTATAAATCACTGAAGGGATTTCTGCTAGACCAGTTCATCCACTCAGTTTGAAGTGCTTGGCTTTCCCAATGTCCAAATGGGTTTTAATGTTGCAGCATATATTTTAGACATGTACCAAGAATTTCTTAACTGCATTTATGCATACATTTGTATGAGTACTTATTGGAGGGTTTAACTCAAGACCAGTGTAAACATTACATTCATATTAAAGTTACCTATGGCAAGTTTCTTTACTATTGAACAGCAAAGAGTTTCATGGTCTCACAAAAGCAGAGACAGAATATTTATTGTACAGTTTTTATGCGACTTTTATTGCCTAAAATACTACAATCAAAGAAAAGATAGAAGACACTTCAATACACTTCCCTAAACTTAAATAGTTATGATGCCTCATACTACAAATAACAGACGATACAGAAGGGACTTTAAAACTTGTTAATGAGTGTTAAGCGCACACTACAAATTATAGATCATAAGCTCTATTGATCTGTCAAACATAGTATGAAAAACTGTATATACAGAAGTTAATACTTAATGTTTATGAGTTGTTCCCCTTATTTATTTTTTTTTGAGGTGGCTTGGAATGCTAATGAATTTGTGTGTTCATACCCCAAATTTCAGAAAGACAGAAGGGACTTGAATATTTGTGTTGTCGGTTGGATTGAAACACATTATATAAACAGAGTAAAGACAGAGTTAATGTGTTTTCACCGTCTCATATAGTGCAAAGTGAAGACAGAGTTGACATAAATACTTACATTAAGGTTTACAGTTTATATAAGGCACAGTAAAGACAAACAGACATGAATACTTGCAATGTATAGGTCTTACTGCCTATTATACAGAACAATTTTAAGACAGAAATTCTCTCTTGAAGTTGTTCTGTATAAGGCACGAATATTAAACATTCAATGGTCCCAAGTATTTGTCTATTAGGTTTCTATTTAATGCCAAGATAATGAGAGAAATGACTCAAATACTCTTCGATTAGAATGGATCCAAATGCTTGTCTGTTAGGTTCCACTGATTCATATGTGTTGTGTTCTGAGAAAAACTGGGCATAATGCTTGTGCGTAGAGTGTCGTCCCAGAAAATGAGCCTGTGCAATCCACACAGGCTAATCAGGAAAAAACTTTCCGCCTAAATTGTTTGTTTTTTTTTGCAAAGAAGAGACTTCATTAAAACAAAAAAGTCATAAAAGCGGAAAGTGTCGTCCCTGATAAGCCTGTAGCGGACTACAAAGGCTAATCTGGGACGACACTTTACGCACATGTATTAAACCCCTTTTTACAGAGCACAGCTCATATAGTAGAAAATTGAGACAGACAGGACTCAGATTCATGTTTTCTAGATTTCACTGCCCTATATACTGCTCAATAAAGACAGATTCTCTAGCTTGCACCTTTTGTGCAAAGTGAACACAGATTGGGACTTACGTTAGCAGGGTGAACACAAGACATCGATGTTGTCATGGTGGCACAGTGAACACAGAAATGTGTTGTCATGGTGGCAAAGTGAACACAGACATGTATTGTCATTGTGGAACAGTGAACACAGACATGTGTTGTCATGGTGGCACAGTGAACACAAACATATATGTTGTCATGGTGGCACTGTTAACACAGACATACGTGTAATCATGGTGGCACAATGAACACAGGCATATGTGTTGTCATGGTGGCACAGTGAACACAGACATGTGTTGTCATGGTGGCACAGTGAGCACAGACATGTGTTTTCATGATGGCACAGTGAACACAGATATATGTGTAATCATGGTGGCACGGTGAACACAGGCATATGTGTTGTCATGGTGGCACAGTGAGCACAGACATGTGTTGTCATGGTGGCACAGTGAACTCCAGACATTTGTGGTGATATGGGGGCCAGCAAAACAAAGCCATGGACCAAGGCGGAATAAAAACACAGAAAATCAGCCCTGCATATTACGCAGCTTCAACATGGACATTCTACAAGCCCTGAAGATGATGAACAAAGCCTGGAAATACTTGACCACCAAATCAATCTAAAACTGTTTCAAGCGTGCCTGATTTTGAAAAGAAAGAAGCAAGAAACCATCTAAGACAAACAGCAATACCAGGAAGTGCCACACGATCCCAATGATGGCATTCCAATTGCAAGACTTGCAGCAATATTTGGCTTTACTTCAAGCATTAACGACTACATCAGCAACGACAACAATCTTCAAGCAACCGAGGACATATCCGATGACAACACCCTGCAAGACCTTCGAGATATTGAACCAAGAGGAGAAGACACTGCCGCATCATCAGATTAAGATGACATCCACTGATGACATCCACCTAATCAGCCATGGGAGTGTTTAATGTAATCCATAAATGTCTGGAAGAGGGCCAAGACTTGCAGCATGTACTGTGAGTGAATGTCATCTTGATGGAACAGAAAACTTTGTATCTATACGACAACTCATGACAGCAACATAGACTGACATAATGTTGGTCTTAAAAAAGACAAAACAAGTGAATAAATGAATAAATCAATACACGCAGTGCTGTAAAATTTCAGCACTTTGTATATAGCGCTTATGCATTTTTTTTGTAGTGCTGTTTCTTACATGTACCCTAATATTTGCTATGAAAAAACGTGCTGATATAATTAATTATATGATATTGGTTTGATTGTATGTGTAATTGTTCTTAAATATTTGTTAATACAATTATTTAGTCAATATTTGTTACTTATTAATTCGAAAGAAAAAGTACAGAGTTTTGGCTGTTGAAATACTCTTCAACCAGATACGCAAATCTATGGCCTTTAGGTCTCCACGAGTAATATACAGCCATCTGGTTTTGAACGTATCCTATAAAGAAAACAAAGATAGGCCTCCAAAACTTGTGTAATAGGTGTGATTGCCATATATAGTACAAAGTGAAGATAGGCAACCAATCCTTGTTGCTGTTAGTTTCACTGCCTTAATGAAAATCAACGGAAAGAAAAGACAAACCGGACTGTGATACTGTTTTAGACCATTTCATTGCCTCTTTCAATAAAGAACTGCATACCAGCTATTCAGCACAGGAACTGTACACAGCTCCTTGCCCTGAAATCAGTACTATAGATAACGACATGAACCTTGTATGGAACGCAACTACGGAATAAGAGAATGGGGAGCGGAGGGGAGTGTCGGTACTGTTGCAAGTGAAGAAAAAAAAATGCAATTATTAAAAAAAAAAATAGCCCTAATGTTACCTTTAGTAAATTTATATGAATTGAATACAATACCATTCTCATTAAAATGCAGTTAATGGAGGCATATGGAGCAGACATCATTGCATGTGATGACTGTATACTGAACAAAGAGACCTCCCAGACATGCTAGACCAAGGTGATATAATAACGTGGTAATCCACGCCACATTGCATTATAATGTTTAACATGCTTAATCAACAAAATCCAAAGCTAAATTGTAAACACTTAGTTCTGTTTGAATAGCAGATTGTGAGCAGTATATAGAAATTTGAACAAAGACTAAACTAATTATAAGTCCAGACTGAACAATACGGTAATAAATCACCGATTCAACTAACAGTGAATATGATTGATGATGTTGATTATGTCTTTCTAAAACAAATAATTGCACAATTGCACAGAACTCCTCAAATAAGTGTTTCAAGCTTCATTTGAAAATTTATAACAAGAGGCATTACTCATGGTAGGTCACAGTAGTAAGAGGCATAACTCATGGTAGATCACAGCAGCAGGAGCCATAACTCATGGTAGATCACAGCAGCAAGAGGCATAACTCATGGTAGATCACAGCAGCAAGAGGCATAACTCATGGTAGATCATAGCAGCAAGAGGCATAACTCATGGTAGATCACAGCAGCAGGAGCCATAACTCATGGTAGATCATAGCAGCAAGAGGCATAACTCATGGTAGATCACAGCAGCAGGAGCCATAACTCATGGTAGATCATAGCAGCAAGAGGCATAACTCATGGTAGATCACAGCAGCAAGAGGCATAACTCATGGTAGATCACAGCAGCAGGAGGCATAACTCATGGTAGATCATAGCAGCAAGAGGCATAACTCATGGTAGATCACAGCAGCAAGAGGCATAACTCATGGTAGATCACAGCAGCAGGAGGCATAACTCATGGTAGATCATAGCAGCAAGAGGCATAACTCATGGTAGATCACAGCAGCAAGAGGCATAACTCATGGTAGATCATAACAGCTATTCTGCAAAATCAGCTTTTCTCTTTATGCCTGCTAACACATCCAGAAATTACACAAAAAATAAATAAAGTTGTTTTCATGAACTGAATGAAAATTCATCCCCAATTCTGCCAATATTAATCTGTTAAAATTCTTTACTTCTTATATAAGTTTTAGGTGATACAAAAACCGTGTAATCAACAAAGCAATTTATAGCGAATTTAACTTTTTCATCTTTATTAAGACTAAAAAGCTTTGAATGTAACTTATTTTTAGGCTTGAAACTTCTCGGAGGCTTTAAGTTGTTCATTACATGGATGCAATTTACAATGATTAAGCCTATAATCACCATAGACCAGCATTTACTGTTTACCACTTACAAGCGTATTTTGTAACGACGCTTTAAGCACATGCATTAAACCTTTTTCAGAGAGTGATGCTCATAAGTAAAACTTTGCAAAGGTAATTTCTTATGGCTATTTTCAGAATCAAATCCCTTCTAAACAGTGAATTCTATTCATTTAAAACAAGGGCTGTTTGTAAAACATGCATGCCCCCCATATGGGCTGTCCGTTGTAGTGGCAGCCATTGTGTGAATACGTTTTTGTCACTGTGACTTTGACCTTTGACCTAGTGACCTGAAAATCAATAGGGGTCATCTGTGAGTCACGATCAATGTACCTATGAAGTGTCATGATCCTAGGCAAAAGCGTTTTTGAGTTATAATCCAAAAATCATTTTACTATTTCGGGTCACCGTGACCTTTACCTTTGACCTTGTGACCTCAAAATCAATAGGGGTCATCTGCGAGTCATGATCAATCTACCTGTGAAGTTTCATGATCCTAGGCATATGCGTTTTTAAGTTATCATCCCAAAACCATTTTACTATTTCGGGTCACCGTGACCTTGACCTTTGACCTAGTGACCTCAAAATCAATAGGGGTCATCTGCAAGTCATGATCAATCTACTCATGAAGTTTCATGATCCTAGGCGGATGCATTCTTGAGTTATCATCTGGAAACCATTTTACTATTTCGGGTCACCGTGACCTTGACCTTTGACCTAGTGACCTCAAAATCAATAGGGGTCATCTGCAAGTCATGATCAATCTACTCATGAAGTTTCATGATCCTAGGCGTATGCATTCTTGAGTTATCATCCGGAAACCATTTTACTATTTCTGGTCACCGTGACCTTGACCTTTGACCTAGTGACCTCAAAATCAATAGGGGTCATCTGCGAGTCATGATCAATCTACCCATGAAGTTTCATGATCCTACGCATATGCGTTCTTGAGTTATCATTCAAAAACTATTTTACTATTTCTGGTCACTGTGACCTTGACCTTTGACCTAGTGACCTCAAAATCAATAGGGGTCATCTGCGAGTCATGATCAATGTACCTATGAAGTTTCATGATCCTAGGCCTAAGCGTTCTTGAGTTATCGTCTGACAACCACCTGGTGGACGGACCGACAGACCGACAGACCGGCAGACCGACAGACCGACCGACATGAGCAAAGCAATATACCCCCTCTTCTTCGAAGGGGGGCATAATAAAAACTGTACCAATTAATTGTATACATATAATTTCTAAGCACATTAAAGTCTCTTGATGTCTTGGGAAAAACAACATTTATACCCTGTGCATCTCAATAAAATACTTTCGCTGAAAATACTTGCAAACATAAACACACATGCTGCTAACCTTTTTTGACACTTTTTGGTTGCATTTAGTAAAAAAAATCTACTCCAACTAAGACTTATGTTATATATGTAAACAAGAAATGTGTTATTCAGAAACACTTTGTCCCTTTCTGCGCCGCTTTTTTTTTTGACCTTGAAGGATGACCTTGACCTTTCACCACTCAAAATGTGCGGCTCCATGAGATACACATGCCTGCCAAATATCAAGTTGCTATCTTCAATATTGCAAAAGTATTCATAAAATTAGCAATTTTGGCCACATATATTTGACCTCTGACCTTGAAGGATGACATTGACCTTGACCTTTCACCACTCAAAATGTGCAGCTTCATGAGATACATATGCATGCCAAATATCAAGTTGCTATCTTCAATATTGCAAAAGTTATTGCAAATGTTAAAGTTGGCGCAAACCAACCAACCAACAGACAGGGCAAAAACAATATGTCCCCCACTATAGTGGATGGGGGACATAAAAATATATGCTTTTTTAGCTGGAATTCAAACAAATTTTGGCCACAAACACGCCCTAAAATTCACTGCCGCAGTTAAAGGGGCCTTTTCACAGATTTTGGCAAGTCTTGAAGTTTGTAATTAAAAGCTTCATATTGATAAATAGATTTTAAAAGTCCAGTAAAAAATCAAAAATAACATTTAAACAAGCTGTCAGAGGACAGCGCAGCGCGCTCGACTATCGAGTGCTTGACAGTATACCGTATTAGCCATCATGGGGAAATTGTTCATATTCAATAACGTATAGACAATCTTTCAAAAATAAAAAAAGGAAAAATATTTATTTAATTTTTTTTTTCGGGGGGGGGGGGGGGGGGGGGGGGGGGGGGGGGGGGGGGGTATGGGGGGGAGAGGAGGTATAATGTGGGGTGGGGTCATTTAATAGACAATCTTTTAAAAAAAAATGGAAAAAAAAATCGGGGGGGGGGGGGGTGGGGGGTATGAGGGGGTGAGAGGGGGTTATAATGTGGGGTGGGGTCATTTATTAGATGTTTCAACCAGAGCTGTCAGAGGACAGCGCGCTCATATATGTGAGTGCTTGACAGTATAAAGTAAGCCATCATGGGGAAATTGTTCATATTCAATAATTTATTAGACGATCTTTCAAAAATAAAAAAAGGAAAAAAACATGGGGGGGATGAGACGCGACAGATCGTGGCGTCTCATCAGGACCCAAACTGTTTGCTATTTTGATGTGTTCTCTTAGAAAAAAATCAAAGAAAATTCTAATCATAGAAATTCAGCAGACAACATTTAAGCAGACGACACATTTCCCAGCATACAAAGAGTTAGTCATGTAGGTAGACTCACATACTAAACAAGAATATCAGTGAAATTGATGGATGCTCCCTGATGATGCGCTTTGTCAATCTATGTGTTAATAACCACCTAAAAAAAACTATTATTAGCCTTGGTGACCTTGACCCCAGTGACCTCAAACTTCATCAAAAGGTAGAGGTCCATGCAAGGTACCTACATGCCAAATATGAAAGCGATAGGTAAAGTATTGAAGGCGCTATGAGAAACGGTAGCAAAAGTGTGACGGAAGGAAGTCTATTATTAGCCTTGGCGACCTTTACCTTGACCCCAGTGACCTCAAACCTCATCAAAAGGTAGAGGTATATGCAAGGTACCTACATACCAAATATGAAAGAGATTGGTAAAGTTTTGAAGGCGCTATTAGAAACGGTAGCAAAAGTGTGACAGAAGGAAGTCTTTTATTAGCCTCTGTGACCTTAACCTTGACCCCAGTGACCTCAAACCTCATGAAAAGGTAGAGGTCCATGCAAGGTACCTACATGCCAAATATGAAAGCGATTGGTTATGTATTGAAGGCGCTATGAGAAACGGTAGCAAAAGTGTGACGAAAGTAAGTAAGCAAGTAAGTAAGTAAGTAAGTAAGGAAGGACAAACTGGCAACTATATGCTTCGCCGAAATTCATGTTTTGGTGGTATACTCAAATCAGCCAATGGAATAAATGAAGTTTATTCATTTGTACGTAGCCGCGGGAAATTTTATTTGAATTTTATTGGACACATACAAAGGTCCAGTAAGGTGAAAAGCAGGCTTAATACAGCTACGCCGAAAAAACACTTTTACAGCGTTTTATCCTTCATTTGCATCATCTGTAATTTCAAATACACAATAGACAACCTGGTCAATGCAAGAAATGTAGTGCTGTAAAATTTCAGCACTGTGTAAACAGCGCTTATGCATTTTTTGTTTCTTTGTGCTGTTTCTTACATTTACACATGTGTAGGATAGGTCACTCTGTGTTACTGCATGTGTCTATGTGTGTGTACTAGTGTTTATGCCCCTTGTCTTGTAGGTGTCCATTTGCTTCTCTTGTGAGATTCAGTCCCTTGTCCTGTGTGCGTCCAACCATGTACCGTGATGTCATATATGTTTTGTTCAGTGAGAATGAGAGAATGCAAAGAAACAAGATTCTTATTGGTCAGTTCCAAAACCCTTTGTGAAATTCAGAGAAAATTACTGACCATGCTTTCTTTTGTTCTCTAGCTGTCGCAAGACAAACTTGTATTGCAACTTTGATTATATTCTACCAACCTGGTGAGTTTGAAGTTATTTGTATTTGCATTTATTTACTTACTCTGAAATGAAAACGAATTTAATATTATTTTGATTATTATGTTTGGAAGGTTGTGAAATGTGTTAATTGTGTTATTTTGTGTTTTTTTAGGTTTCTTTGTTCTGTTATATGTGAAAATACATATATACGAGAATTCAGATATACATTCGGACAGTCACATAAATATGGAACCTTGGGCGGCGTTTCTAGTTATTTGAACCCCTACCCCACTACACTTATATTTGCTATGTAAAAACATGCTGATATAATTAATTATATGATATTGGTTTGATTGTATGTGCAACTGTTTTTAAATATTGGTTTATAAAATTATTAATTCTATATTTGTTTCTTATTAATTAAAAAGAAAAAAGTACAGAGTGTAGGCAGTTGAAATACTCTTCAACCAGATATGCAAATCTATGGTCTTTAGGTCTCCACGAGTTAGAGCCAAAAGCTTCCAATCCACAGCATTTAGCAGCCTTTGTTAGAAAAATTATCAACATAACATTGTTCTGTGTTGGCGTGGATGGACATGTCTATTGCTAGTTTTTACTGTCAACAGCTGCTGATTTATGAGGTAATGAAATATCACAATACCACAATACAATTAGGTTTACAGTCCTAAAATGTATCTTTTTAAAGGTGTTTTTTTTATATTTCTTATGAAACATATTCTTTCAGGATGCGGGAAACCAGATGGGGACCCTGGTGACAGAAGTTAATTCTGAGCTAGCAGTAAGTAATCTTTAATGCATTGTGGTGGAGAAAAATAGTTTGAAGCATATCTTCTTAATAGAAAGTGGAGTTAGCTCCGTCCCACAGAAATCATTCACAACATTTTTCAATTGAAGAGTTTTATATCATGTTTTGCTTAAATACTGTTTTGTGCAATATTTAAAATCATATCCACATGTTATCTGCAGCTTAAAGGCAATTCTTGAGCTCATTAAGCAGAAATAGTTCCTTATAATAAACGTTGCTCAACAATTTTTATTTTCAGATTGTGCCGTAGGAGAAACTGCAGAAACTACAGAAACAGCCTGCAGAAACTGATGTTGCATTCCAATTGCAAGACTTGCAGCAATATTTGGCTTTACTTCAAGCATTATCGCCTACATCAGCAACAACAACAATCTTCAAGCAACCGAGGACATATCCGATGACAACACCCTGCAAGACCTTCGAGATATTGAACCAAGAGGAGAAGACACTGCCGCATCATCAGATTAATATGACATCCACCTAATCAGCCATGGGAGTGTTTAATCCATAAATGTCTGGAAGAGGGCCAAGACTTGCAGCATGTACTGTGAGTGAATGTCATCTTGATGGAACAGAAAACTTTGTATCTCTACGACAACTCATGACAGCAACATAGACTGACATAATGTTGTTTTTAAAAAAGACAAAACAAATGAATAAATGAATAAATCAATACACGCAGTGCTGTAAAATTTCAGCACTTTGTATATAGCGCTTATGCATTTTTTTTTGTAGTGCTGTTTCTTACATGTACCCTTATATTTGCTATGAAACAACATGCTGATATAATTAATTATATGATATTGGTTTAACTGTATGTGTAATTGTTCTTAAATATTTGTTTATACAATTATTTAGTCAATATTTGTTACTTATTAATTCGAAAGAAAAAAGTACAGAGTTTAGGCTGTTGAAATACTCTTCCACCAGATATGCAAATCTATGGCCTTTAGGTCTCCACGAGTAATATACAGCCATCGGGTTTTGACCGTATCCTATAAAGAAAACAACAATAGGCCTCCAAAGCTTGTGTAATAGGTGTTATTTCCATATATAGTACAAAGTGAAGATAGGCAACCAATCCTTGTTGCTGTTAGTTTCACTGCCTTAATGAAAATCAACGGAAAGAAAAGACAAACAGGACTACGATACTGTTTTAGACCATTTCATTGCCTCTTTCAATAAAGAACTGCATACCAGCTATTCAGCACAGGAACTGTACACAGCTCCTTGCCCTGAAATCAGTACTATAGATAACGACATGAACCTTGTATGGAACGCAACTACGGAATAAGAGAATGGGGAGCGGAGGGGAGTGTCAGTATTGTTGCAAGTGAAGAAAAAAAAATGCAATGATTTAAAAAAAAACTGGCCTTAATGTGACCTTTAGTTAATTTATATAAATATGAATTGAATACAATACCATTCTCATTAAATGCAGTTAATGGAAGCATATGGAGCAGACATCATTGCATGTGATGACTGTATACTGAACCAAAGAGACCTCCCAGACTTGCTAGACCAAGGTGATGTAATAACGTGGTAATCCAAGCCACATTGCATTATAATGTTTAAATGATTAATCAACAAAATCCAAAGCTAAATTGTAAACACTTAGTTCTGTTTGAATAGCAGATTGTGAGCAGTATATAGATATTTGAACAAAGACTAAACTAATTATAAGTCCAGACTGAACAATACGGTAATAAATCACTGATTCAACTAACAGTGAATATGATTGATGATGTTGATTATATCTTTCTTAAACAAATAATTGCACATAATTGCACAGAACTCCTCAAATAAGTGTTTCAAGCATAATTTGAAAATTTATGTTTATAACAAGAGGCATAACTCATGGAAGGTCACAGTAGCGAGAGACATAACTCATGGTAGATCAAAGCAGCATGATTTATAACTCATGGTAGATCACAGCAGCAAGAGGCATAACTCATGGTAGATCATAGCAGCAAGAGGCATAACTCATGGTAGATCACAGCAGCTAGAGGCATAACTCATGGTAGATCATAGCAGCAAGAGGCATAACTCATGGTAGATCACAGCAGCTAGAGGCATAACTCATGGTAGATCATAGCAGCAAGAGGCATAACTCATGGTAGATCACAGCAGCAAGAGGCATAACTCATGGTAGATAATAGCAGCAAGAGGCATAACTCATGGTAGATCACAGCAGCAAGAGGCATAACTCATGGTAGATCATAGCAGCAAGAGGCATAACTCATGGTAGATCACAGCAGCAAGAGGCATAACTCATGGTAGATCACAGCAGCAAGAGGCATAACTCATGGTAGATCGTAGCAGCTATTCTGCAAAATCAGCTTAACCTCTTTATGCCTTCTAACACATCCAGAAATTACACAAAAAAAACACAAACAAGTTGTTTTCATGAACTGAATGAAAATTCATCCCCAATTCTGCCAATATTTAATCTGTTAAAATTCTTTACTTCTTATACAATTTTTAGGTGATACAAAAACCGTGTTATCAACAAAGCAATTTAATAGCGAATTTAACTTTTTCATCTTTATTAAGACTAAAAAGCTTTGAATGTAACTTATTTTTAGGCTTGAAACTTCTCGGAGGCTTTAAGTTGTTCATTACATGGATGCAATTTACAATGATTAAGCCTATAATCACCATAGACCAGCATTTACTGTTTACCACTTACAAGCGTATTTTGTAACGACGCTTTAAGCACATGCATTAAACCTTTTTTCAGAGGGTGATGCTCATAAGTAAAACTTTGCAAAGGTAATTTCTTATGGCTTTTTTCAGAATCAAATCCCTTCTAAACAGTGAATTCAAATCATTTGAAATAAAAACTGTACCAATTAATTGTATACATATGATTTCTAAGCACATTAAAGTCTCTTGATGTCTTGGGAAAAACAACATTTATACCCTGTGCATCTCAATAAAATACTTTCGCTGAAAATACTTGCAAACATAAACTCACATGCTGCTAACCTTTTTTGTCACTTTTTGGTTGCATTTATTAAAAGAAATCTACTCCAACTAAGACTTATGTTATATATGTAAACAAGAAATGTGTTTGTCAGAAACACTTTGTCCCTTTGGGGGGTGGGTGGGGGGGGGGGAGTAGGAGGGTGGGGGTGAGAGGGGGTATAATGTGGGGTGTGGTAATTCATTAGATGTTGTTAAAAAAAAAAAAAGTAGCCCACAGCAGGGCTAGGAACCATCAACCCCCTGAATCCTCGAGTAAAAACGCATTAGCCCACTGAGCCATTCTGCCAAGCATACATGGGAAGCGTATTTTATACTTTATATAAGCAATCTTCATAGTTCCACAAATTTAAATGACAACAGAACTCTCCAAATTATTCAATCGTTTTGCGTTGCAATGCTTTATAATTTTTTGGTTTTTAAATCATCAAAAGATGCATATAATGGCTATATTAGACCATGGAAAATTTTCAGTAATACTGTTTCCTCACAAATATCATAACTAAAATGTGCAAATCTGAAACAACTGTTTCAATTTTGTCAATTTTACCAAACCGTGAAAAGATCCCTTTAAGTATATTCCATTCAATCCAATAAGTACATCTTGTTTACATCTTTGTCAGTAAAATATATATTCCACAAAGAATCTTTTAAATATTACAACAGTAAATCCCACTAACTTGAGCAAGACTTACACTATGTTCTTTACTGAAGTGTGCAATCAAGTATTTACATAAAGAAACAAAATAATTATAGATCAAATAAGTGAAGGTAAATGTTGATGCTAATTATTCTTTTTTGCAGCCACAAAAACATACCGCAACAATGGCAACGTATTTGATGCAAGAGAACTTCAGAATAACTTTAAACTCATTTCATTATATTTTTTGCTAATGATACAATTCCAACAAGTCCTGTGTTTGTGAAACAAAATGCCCCTCTACTGCGCTTTGAAGCTGCACGGCAGCTATTTTAGAGTATATACCTAAGTCCCAGACAGGAACGAAACTATAAACTATAATATAGAGAAAAGGTTAAAAGTCCAAGCCCCATAACTTGCAAAAACTCAATGGGCCAGAATGGAATGGACACTTTATCTGTCAAAAAGGTAGACGCATATACCAAACAACATTTGAATATTTGAAAGAATTTTGTTAAAAACCTCTGAAAAACGAAACCTTTTCAAGGCAAATAGCTTTGCTGAAATCTATTGACCAGAATGAAACTCACACTTAATCTGTTAACACTTTCAGAGCTGGAACCAAATTTTGAAGGCCTTTGCAAACAGTTTGGATCCAGATGAGACGCGACAGATCGTTGCGTCTCATCAGGACCCAAACTGTTTGCTATTCTGATGTGTATTCTTAGAAAAAAATCAAAGAAAATGCTAATCTTAGAAATTCAGCAGACAACATTTTAGCAGATGACACATTTCCCAGCATGCAAAGAGATAGTCATGTAGGTGAACTCACATACTAAACAACAATATCAGTGAAACTGATAGATGCTCCCCGATGATGCGCTTTGTCAATCTATGTGTTAATAACCACCTAAAAAAACTATTATCAGCCTTGGTGACCTTGACCCCAGTGACCTCAAACCTCATCAAAAGGTAGAGGTCCATGCTAGGTACCTACATGCAAAATATGAAAGCGATTGGTAAAGAATTGAAGGCGTAATGAGAAACGGTAGCAAAAGTGTGACGGAAGGAAGTCTATTATTAGCCTTGGTGACCTTTACCTTGACCCCAGTGACCTCAAACCTCATCAAAAGGTAGTGGTATATGCAAGGTACCTACATGCCAAATATGAAAGTGATTGGTAAAGTTTTGAAGGCGCTATGAGAAACGGTAGCAAAGTGTGACAGAAGGAAGTCTATTATTAGCCTCGGTGACCTTGACCCCAGTGACCTCAAACCTCATGAAAAGGTAGAGGTCCGTGCAAGGTACCTAAATGCCAAATATGAAAGCGATTGGTTAAGTATTGAAGGCGCTATGAGAAACGGTAGCAAAAGTGAGACGTAAGTAAGTAAGTAAGTAAGTAAGTAAGTAAGTAAGGAAGGAAGGACAAACTGGCAACTATATGCTTCGCCGAAATTTATTTCGGGGAGCATAAAAATAGCTCACTATCAAACTGTTTCTCAATATCTGACTGTGTTCCGTTAGAACACTCCTGAAATGGTTATAATAGAGACAATTTCTAGGTCCCATGTCAGAAACAGAAATCCATTCACACAATAAAAACTAAAAAGACCAAACCATGAAGTCTATAAAGTTTAAGAAAAACAATCAAAAAGACATTCACAAATTCTATAATCTAGTTAAAAATAATTCAGTTAGACTATCACAACCATCAGTAGCAAAGCCTATGGAGAAAAACCACTGATAAAAAAAATTCAACTAGTAAAATAAAGAAACATGACATATTAAAAAATTCAGTGTTCCCGTTAAAAAAATAATTGATAACAAAAAGTATGTAAGTTGAAGTAGCTGAATGAGACCAGGGGAAGTAACTTCTGAAAACACATATGATGTAATTAACCAAGTATAATCCTTAAACATAAAATAGTAATATTTGTAGTTGAAATTTTAACAAATTATTCTAGGGTTCAAACAAAAATTATTTTCATTGTGAGCACAGGATTTTCTTAAAATGCACTACTTTACTGAATGTTTCTGCAGTTTCTGCAATTTTCGCCTACGGCACAATCTGAAAATAAAAATTGTTGAGCAACGTTTATCATAAAGAACTATTTCTGCTTAATGAGCTCAAGAATTGCCTTTAAGCTGCAGATAAAATGTGAATATGATTTAAAATATTGCACAAAACAGTATGTAAGCAAAACATGATATAAAACTCTTTAATTGAAAAATGTTGTGAATGATTTCTGTGGGACGGAGCTAACTCCACTTTCCATTAAGAAGATATGCTTCAAACTATTTTTCTCCACCACAATGCATTAAAGATTACTTACTGCTAGCTCAGCATTAACCTCCGTCACCAGGGTTCCCATCTGGTTTCCCGCATCCTGAAAGAATATGTTTCATAAGAAATAAAAAAAACACCTTTAAAAAGATACATTTTAGGACTGTAAACCTGATTGTATTGTGGTATTTCATTGCCTCATAAATCAGCAGCTGTTGACAGTAAAAACTAGCAATGGACACTGTCCATCCATGCCAAAAATGGAACAATTTTATGTTGATAATTTTCCCTGACAAAAACTTTTAAATTCTGTGAATTGGCAGCTTATGAAAGGTAATGGCCTGACTGCAACTTCAACAATTCATTTCAAACTAGTAATGCAGTCTTCCAATCAAAATGCTTAACCTAAGGTAAAGCTAGGGATAGCAGGTAATTATTTATTATATTAAATGCCAGTCAGAGTTACATAACTTTGCCTGCACAGTCCCCTTATGATAGTTAGAAAGTGTTGCAAGTATGAAAGCAATAGTTTTAAGGAATGAAATGGACCTAAACAAAGAACTTAACCAAAATTTTCAATTTTCTAAGTATAAAAAGGGCATATCATTCTGTCAAAATACACGCCAGAATTATTTAACTTTGCCTGTCCTGTCCCCTCATGATAGTTAGTTCGCGTAACAAATTTGAATGCAATAGCATTGTAACTTAAGCAATAAAATGGACCTAAACACAAAACTTGACCAAAATTTTCAATTTTCTTAGTATAAAAAGGGCACATAATTTTGTCAAAATGCATGCCAGAGTTATGTAGCTATGCCTGCCCAGTCCCCTCATGATAGTTAGTAAGTGTACCAAGTTTGAATGCAATAGCATTGATACTTTATGAGAAAAGTGGACCTAAACGCAAAACTAAACCGGACACCGATGCTGACGCCAATGCAGACGCCGACGCCAAGATGATGACAATAGTTCATAATTTATTTTCAAAAAATAGATGAGCTAACAAACCATTTATTCAAACCAGTAATAAATTGAGTATGAAGTTCCTCCATTAACCCTTTCCCACTCAGAATCTTAGTTACAATGGTAATTTGCAAACAGCATAAAACCAGAACAGCCTTTGAGTAACTCACAATCTGTTCCAAGTTTTAAGCTGTTTGTTACTCCCCATTATCTAGGGTTCGGAAATGTCAGGCTTTTAAAACTTGAATCTCGTAAGGTCTTTAAATAAATTGGACTTTCTAACAGACTACAAACACAAAAATATGTAACTATCTAAGTGGTCATGGGTTAATTTGTGTACTGATTTGGTGATTATTTTGCTTAACCTGGTGTTATATAGCCAACCAGTACATTGATTGTCAAATCAATACAATCATATAAAATATTGTTGTAATGAAATCTTGCTCAAGGTTGCTCATATTGCTCAAGAATAAGTTAATATTGCATGATCCAGATGTTTGTTGATTAAGGAGTTGTGTACCAATACAGACATGCAGACCTCAGCTATTATGCTGTCGTCAATATTACAGTCACAATACATTTCTGTAGGGTTTATTCTAGTGTGTCATCCAAGTACTGTGAATGCAAATGAAGGATAAAACGCTGTGAAAAAGGTTCTGTTTCTAATGATTTCAATTTTGAATCCTACTGTGTGCATTGGTTGTCACCTGGTCTTCATCAGGAACAAATGGATTAGCTGGTATATTAAACAATATAAACAATTTTCATACCTCAACCTGTAACGCTCTGTTTTTAACTTCAATAACAAACCCATCCATCTTTTTCATGGTTGTCTGAAACTGAAATTACAACAAATTATCTTAAGGACATTGATGCCCCTATATTCCACATCTGTCTAAGACACCTTTCATTAAAAAAAGACTTAAAAGCCAGAAATAAACAAGAGCACCGCCTTGCGGGTGCAGACCGCTCATCTATTTTCTTTTTAAAGGTGAAGGGACTCTCATTTTCAATCACAAAGGAGGGAGGGGTGAAGTGAAGAGCGGTGCATTGTGTGGGGGTGTGGACATTTATTACATTATCTTCCAAAAATGCGAAAAAAAGGAAAAAAAAATTCGGGGGTGGGGGGTGGGGGGGGGGGGGGGTGGGGGTGGGGGGGTGGGTGGGGGTGGGGATTCTTGGGTGCGATGGTTGGACGGTATTTCAAACATAAAATAATAAAAATAAATATTTGTGTTTTTTAACCGTTTCAAAAAAAATAATTGGGGGCGGGGGGTGAGGTGGGGGGAGGGGGTATAGTGTGAGGGTGTGGTGGTAATTTGTGAGATGATCTTCAAAAAAAAAAAAAAATAAATAAATATATAAATAGGGGGGGGGATTCGGGTGGGGGGAGGGGGGGGGTGGGGGTGGGGTATTCTTGGGTGCGATGGTTGGACGGTATTTCAAACATAAAATAATCAAAATAAATAGTTTTGTTTTTTAACCGTTTAAAAAAAAATTGGGGAGGGGGTGGGGTGGGGGGGGTATAGTGTGAGGGTGTGGTGGTCATTTGTGAGACGATCTTAAAAAAAAAAAAAAAAAAAAAAAAAAGGGGGGGGGTTCGGGGGGGGGGGCACGGGCGATGGTTTGGGTGGAGTCTATTGTGGTATGCCAGGTAAGAGTAGTTTTGTCAAAGTATCAATCAAATCTAATCATAAATAAAGAAGTTATGGCAATTTTAGCGAAATTTAATAATTTGACCTTGAGAGTCAAGGTCATTCAAAGGTCAAGGTAAAATTCAACTTGCCAGGTACAGTAACCTCATGATAGCATGAAAGTATTTTAAGTTTGAAAGCGATAGCCTTGATACTTAAGAAGTAAAGTGGATCGAAACACAAAATTTAACCATATATTCAAAGTTACTAAGTCAAAAAAGGGCCATAATTCCATAAAAATGACATCCAGAGTTATGCAACTTGTCCTTTTACTGTACCCTTATGATAGTTTGCGAGTGTTCCAAGTATGAAAGCAATATCTATGATACTTTAGGGGTAAAGTGGACCAAAACACAAAACTTAACCAAACTTTCAATTTTCTAAGTATAAAGGGCCCATAATTCCATCCAAATGCCAGTCAGAGTTACATAACTTTGCCTGCACAGTCCCCTTACGATAGTTAGTAAGTGTTGCAAGTATGAAAGCAATAGCTTTGATACTGTAAGAATAAAGTGGACCTAAACACAAAACTTAACCAAAATTTTCAATTTTCTAAGTATAAAAAGGGCACATAATTCTGTCAAAATGCACGCCAGAGTTATCTAACTTTGCCTGCCCAGTCCCCTCATGATAGTAAGTAAGTGTACCAAGTTTGAATGCAATAGCATTGATACTTTCTGAAAAAAGTGGACCTAAACGCAAAACTTAACCAAAATTTTCAATTTTCTAAGTATAAAAAGGGCACATAATTCATTAAAAATGCACGCCAGAGTTATCTTACTTTGCCTGCCCAGTCCCCTCATGATAGTAAGTAAGTGTACCAAGTTTTAATGCAACAGCATTGATACTTTCTGAGAAAAGTGGACCTAAACGCAAAACTTAACCGGACGCCGACGCCGACGCGGACGCCGACGCGGACGCCGACGCCAAGGTGATGACAATAGCTCATAATTTTTTTTCAAAAAATAGATGAGCTAAAAAATCAAATGCTGGTTAATTTGTCTGTTAAGTATCGTGGCTTACACAAATTAAAGAACTTTAGTTATATAAAAAAAAAATTTTTTGCTTAAATGGGCCATTGCTACTCATACAAAGTTCCATCATTCTTGCAGCAATACTTTTTGAGTGGCGCATGACACATAAATTTAACAAAGGGACAGCCAGACAAGGGAAAATTCATATTAAACATCTCTGACTGAGTGGTCAATGTAATAACAAACTCTAATAATGCCTTAAGCTCACCTGAGCAGAAAGTCTAAATTGTGAGCTTAGGTTATTGTATCTCGTTTGTTTGTCAAATCTTCCAAATTATGTTTGTTTTTAAATGGACCATGCTCTGTGAACAGGGGGTTCAATGCATGTGCGTACAGTTTCATCCCAGATTAGCATGTGCAGGTCAACATATAAACCTTATCTGGATTTTTGCTAAGAATAGACTTTCTTTAAATAAAAATATATCATGAAAGCGGAATATTAAATTCAACTTTCTTCACATTTTGAACAAAGTAATGTAACCATGGATGACAGAAGTCTCACAGCTTTAAACGATGATGAAAACTTAACAGGCATAAAGAGTTATCATGAAGGTTGTCTCCCTCCCCCCACATTATGAAGTCTTGAGGGCCAAAGTTGTTCTCTTGTTTTGGTTCTTACTTCATCAATATTAGGTCATTCATACCTGTAGGAAATAGTGAAAGACTAGAACAATAAATTACAAGTCATGCACAGCTAATTCTCGATACAATTTATCATTTTATGAAATTATTTAAGTGGAAACTACCTTATTATTATTATAATTAAGTCCTCAATAAACATACCAGTGCTTGGATCCTTTCAAAATTCTCCTTCCATCTCTGAGCCTCTATGGCCTTGGTTTGGGCACTGGTCCTTGCTTCTTCGACGTCTCGAGCCAATCGGGCAGCTTGACCAGTGCCCTGTGCCTCCCCAGAGATGGAAGGAGACAGTTGGTTATCTGGGGTGGACCTTGGCCCTGTAAAAAATATTATAATTATTAGGGCTATACAGTGCTTACTCTTCAGAATAATATTCATCTATCGAGAAAACTGAATATCAATGACTACAACAAACTAATTCCATAACATATTTTCATGTTTGTGATGGCTTGGATCATTCTAAATGAGGTGAACACAATTTTTGTAGGTGTGTTTAAAATACCCAATTGCCTTCATCTGCTTTAAAATATTGCATGTTTTGACTTGTACTATTTGTATGATCAACCTTTTTCTCTTAAAAACATCAAACATTCCCTGTTGCATATTGACCTGTTTAAGAGCCTTGTTATTGAAAATAAAAAAACAATTTGTAGTAGAGTTATTTGTACAGAAATGAACGAGGACATAAAACCATTACTACCATGAATTTACCGTTAAGCTTAATACGCACAATTTTGTGATATTTAAATTTGGCCACATTTATTCACTCATTTGCTTATTTGAGGAACAACACAAACTCTTATGAATGCATGCTTTAGGAAGATGTAGTAAGTTCATACACAAAAATTGTTAAATAAACAATAACTCCTCTTCACCAAAATTACAAGCCACATGAATTTATGCATACCCAACATTCTCCTTACCATACATATTACAACTTTGCCTGTCAACTACATTAATATCTTCTGATAACTTTTAATGCCATCACATACACAACTTTGTACCTCACGTATGAATACTTTAACAAACAAATACACATACCTTCTTTGCCATGACTATGACTGTAAGACAAACTAATCAACAAATAGAAATACTTTTTTGGAACAACTATAACTGTCATACAAATACACCACGTCCCTTCTATCATCTATAACTGTGAGACTATTACAAATACATGTACCTCTCTTCTTTTTCAAATTTCTATGACTGTTGGATGGATAAACATATCTTCCTGTCATAACTATAATATTAAGTTAAATACACATTCATATCCTGCCACAATATCCATCTTACCACAACAATGACTATTAGATAAATACACACATCTTTCTTACTAAAACTATCACTGTTACATTAATACACATATCTTTCTTACCACAACTATGACTATAAGATGAAAACACATCTACAACAACTATGACTGAATGCACATAAATTTTGTATCTTTCTTACCACAACTATGACTATAGATGTCTTTCATACCACAACTATGACTTTTAGATGAATACACATATCTTTCTTACCATAACTATGAGTATTAGATAAATACACATATCTTTCTTACCACATCTATCACTGTTAGGTGAATACACATATCTTTTGTACCACAACTATGACTATTAGATGAATGCACATTTCTTTCTTACCACAACTATCACTGTTCGACGAATACGCATATCTTTCTAACCACAACTATGACTATTAGATGAATACACATACCTCTTTTTTTACCACAACTATCACTGTAAGATAAATACACATATCTTTCTTACCACAACTTTGACTATTAGATGAATACACATCTTTCTTACCACAACTATCACATTTAGATAAAAGCACATATCTTTCTTTGCTCTAATAATGAATGTTAGACATAAAAACACATCTTTCTTGCCACTACAATACCGGTGATTGTAAAAAAAACACACATACATGTAACTTTCTTACCACAACTATAAATGTTAGACAAATACCCATACTTCTCTTGACACAACTATTACAATCAGACAATTACAAATACCTCTATTGCCATAATTATGACTTTAAGACGAATACGTATACCTTCCTTTAATAAAAAATATCTGACAATATTTGCATGACAATCTCATATATGAGCTAGACTCCAGAATCTTTTCAGGTTATAGGTATGGGCATTTGGCAGCAACTGATTGAAACCTCCAACAGGACAATTATAACTAAATCAACTTGTGACAAACTGACGTTATGATCTGTTTTCATGAATGGAGCATATGCTGTAAGAAAGTTTACATTTAATTGTGGCTTTATGCTATAAATATAAATTTGCTAGATTCACACATGTGTATCCATGTTTCAAGTTTCATGAAAAAATAATCAGAACTTAAAAAGTAATGCCAGGGTCCAGAATACCATCATTTTCAGCAGTATTTCTAGTCTATTTGTTGCCATAGCAACCAAAATGTTTGATGTAGGAACGAAAAAAAAAGACGTGCATAATGTCCATATTGCCATCTATTCATGTTTCAAGTATCATGAAAAAATATTAAGAACTTTAAAAGTTATCACAGGATCCAAAAAAGTGTGACAGACTGACTGACTGACGGACTGACTGACTGACTGACTGACAGGCGGAGCAAAAACCATATGTCCCCTCCGGTGAAACCAGTAGGGGACTAATTACAATGGACAGGTAATTTCTAATTCTGATGATTTGATGATTTTTCCATCCATATGAATGCGCCACGTTTTCTTAAAAAAGAGGAAAGTAAGATAAAAAGTTTTAAGCACATACATAATTATATTCAATTTTGATAGACACTCGTTGTACAGAGAGCCCCGTAAAATTGTATTAAGGAAAAACTGATAATGTTGGCAATAACCTTGAGACTGAGAAAGTATGCCATATCAACATTAGGGCTGTCACGATACGCCATGAGCGTACCGCGGTATATCGTGGTACAGCAACACTGTATCGCGGTACGTACCGCGATATTTTACAGAATATGTATCAGTGAAGAAAACAGCAGATTACAAGTTTTACAAACTTTATTAAACACAATAATCAGAAAACACTGGTATCATAGTATGACTAGAAACTGTAAAAGAAACTGTAATAAACTTGATAGAAGTAGTCAATGTTATTGTTATTGTTATTCGCGTCTTTTTCTAAAATGTCTGCCATGTTGTTTACAACAGCTGTGACTACAATCTGTGTAAATCGAACGCTTCAAGGGCATGTTTAAAATGCGGAGTCAGCAGGCCCAGTATTGAAAATCCGTAGCGTTCTGACTCTTCCTCGACTTATTCATAATCTTAAGATGATTCGGAAGTGCCATGCTTTGAACGATCGATATACTAAAGAAAGACAAGGGACAAAATTGTCACAAAACCAGGTTTTCATTGTGAAAAAAAATCTGATAAAGGGAGACAACTCAAACTGAACTTTTGAAATGAACAAACAAAATTAACCCCCTTTGTAAGTTTGTTTTAAAATAAATCTATTTTTAGTCGTGGCGACCTTGACATTGGAGATATTGACGTGATTCTTTCGTGCGACACACCGTCCCATGATGGTGAACAAATTTGCCAAATGATTTTAAAATCTCATAATGAATGACATAGTTATAGCCCAGACAAGCTCATTTATGGCTATTTTTTACCTTTGAACTCAAAGTGTGACCTTGACCTTGGAGATATTGACGTAATTTTTTCGCGCGACACACCGTCTAATGATGGTTAACAAATGTGCCGAATGATTTTAAAATCTCACAATGAAGGACAAAGTTATGGCCTGGACAAGCTTGTTCCGCCCGCCCGCCAGCCAGCCCGCCAGCCCGCCCGCATTCGCCAATCTAATAACCAGTTTTTTCCTTCGGAAAACCTGGTTAAAAATAAGAAATAGAGTAAACATCTTTTGGATAATTATGAACTTATTTGCAAAGGAAATCTGTCCCAAATTCTAAAAAAGGTACGGACCCAAACATCGCCGTATTTTAAACGTGAAAGTTAAACATCTGCCAGTGGAAGCGCTTGCTTGACCTGGATATTAACGGATTATTTATTTAGCCCTTTTGAATCGCTTCTACAGTTTTCAAAACGATATCTATATCAAAATAATTATGTAATGTATTTATATCTGTGCTAATATAATAATATTAAAAAAACGGTGCGGCAATGCTGTTCCGCGGTGCAATTTTTTTCACGACATGCACTGCGATATACCGATATACCGGTGAATCGTGACAGCCCTAATCAACATATATGCTTCTCCAATTATGTCAGCCCTAAAGGCAGTTTTTTTTTACCATTATGGGAATGGGGCTGGGTCACTTTAAATTGGGAAATATCGTTTTCTTTTGAGTAGATTTGGGAAATAAATGTTGTTACTTTTATGTTTACAAATACTTTGAAATTGATAATAATAGTGATTTCATTATATTATATTTTGAGGTTCTACTTTTATAGCTTGACTTTGAGACAATAAACATGTTTATACTTATCAACTTTTTGTGTGTGGAAACCTTCAATTGGGATTTTTTAGGTCCCATTTAAGAACAGTGTATACTTTTTTTCAATTGGGAATGGGTCCCCTTACCGGACCAAAATTTGAACGAAAAAAAACACTGTAAGAGGAAGTGCTGTAAAGGCTATTAATAATTTAAGCCATTCTGCTCAAGCCTATGATGCTGTAAAAGATAGGTTTGAATGAAAGTTTGAGATGGGCTTCCCTCATCATTAACAGATTTCTTGATGAGCTAATGAAACCCCCATCAAACTACCTTAATAAAATACAGGTTAAAATGCAAAATGCGTCTGAGCACCATGAAAGAACATTCAATTTTTGTTTGGTACCTCCGAGGCTATCCTGGCTGGATGAGCTAGAGAGGCTGGAGGGGGCCCGAGCATTGTTGGCAGGCGTTGGCCCAGCTGGCATGGCTGGCATGTGTGGCGTAGATGGCATGGGTGCCGGGGCTGGCGTGGATGCCATGTCAGCTGGCCTGGCTGGCGTGCTTGGCCTGGCTGGCGTTGTGGCAGCCTGATTGGGCGTGCCTGGCACAAACAAATGAAACAGTTGTACAATACACAATAATTGCAACAAGAGCTGTCAGAGGACAGCCCGCTCGACTATTCGAGTGCTTGACAGTATAACGTAAGCCATCACGGGGAAATTGTTCATATTCAATAATTTATTAGACGATTTTCAAAAATAAAAAAAGGGAAAAAAAAAAATTTAAAAATTTTTTTTGGGGGGGTAGGGGGGGTAGGGGGGGTAGTGGGTGTGGTAACTTATTAAATGATGTTTAAAAAAAAAATTAGGGGGGGTAGTGGGGTGGGTGTTGAGAGGGGGGGTATAATGTGGGGTGTGGAAATTTATTAAATGATGTTTTAAAAAAATAAAAAATTAAGGGGGGGTGGGGGGTACGGGGGGGGGGGGGGGGGGGGTACAAGGGAGGGTGAGAAGGGAGTATAATGTGGGGTGCGGAAATTTATAAGACGATGTTTAAAAAAAAAATTCGGAGGGGGGGGGGTAGCAGGGTAGGGGGGGGTCAGAGGGGGGTATAATGTGGGGTGGAGTAATTTATTAGACGATGTTTAAAAAAACAAGAGCACCGCCTTGCGGGTGCAGACCGCTCAACTATTTTCTTTTTAAAGGTGAAGGGACTCTCATTTTCAATCACAAAGGAGGGAGGGGTGGAGTGAAGAGGGGTGTAGTGTGGGGGCGTGGACATTTATTACATTATCTTCCAAAATGCGGAAAAAAAAAAGAAAAAATAAAAATAAAAGTTCGGGAGGGGTGGGTGGGAGAGGGGATTATTCTTGGGTGCAATGGTTGGACGGTATTTCAAACATAAAATAATAAAAATAAATATTTGTGTTTTGTAACCGTTTCAAAAAAAATAAATTGGGGGTGGGGGTTGGGTGGGGTGGGGGGGGGGGGGTATAGTGTGAGGGTGTGGTGGTCATTTGTGAGATGATCTTTATAAAAAAAAAAAAAAATAGGGGGGGGGGATTCGGGGGGTGGGGGAGGGGGGGGACGGTATTTCAATCATAAAATAACATAAATAAATATTTGTGTTTTTAAACCGTTTCAAAAAAAAATAAATTGGGGGGGGGTGGGGTGGGGGGGTATAGTATAGTGTGAGGGTGTGGTGGTCATTTGTGAGATGATCTTTAAAAAAAAAATTAGGGGGGAGAATTCAGGGGTGTGGGGAGGGGGGTGGGGAGGTATTCTTGGGTGCGATGGTTGGACGGTATTTCAAACATAACATAATAAAAATAAATATTTGTGTTTTTTAACCGTTTAAAAAAAAAAACAATTTGGGGGGTGGGGTGGAGTGGGGTGGGGGGGTATAGTATAGTGTGAGGGTGGTGGTGGTCATTTGTGAGATGATCTTAAAAAAAAAAAAAAAATTAGGGGGGAATTCGGGGGGGGGGGGGGGGGGGAAGGGGGGAGGGCACGGGGGATGGTTTGGGTGGAGTCTATTGTGGTATGTCAGGTAAGAGTAGTTTTGTCAAAGTATCAATCAAATCTAATCATGAATAAAGAAGTTATGGCAGTTTTAGCAAAATTTAATAATTCGACCTTGAGTCAAGGTCATTCAAAGGTCAAGGTAAAATTCAACTTGCCAGGTACAGTAACCTCATGATAGCATGAAAGTATTTGACTTTTGAAAGCAATAGCCTTGATACTTTAGAAGTAAAGTGGATCAAAACACAAAATTTAACCATATATTCAAAGTTACTAAGTCAAAAAAGGGCCATAATTCCGTAAAAATGACAACCAGAGTTATGCAACTTGTCCTTTTACTGTACCCTTATGATAGTTTGCGAGTGTTCCAAGTATGAAAGCAATATCAATGATAATTTAGGGGTAAAGTGGACCAAAACACAAAACTTAACCAAATTTTAAATTTTTTATGTATAAAGGGCCCATAATTCCGTCCAAATGCCAGTCAGAGTTACATAACTTTGCCTGCACAGTCCCCTAATGATAGTTAATAAGTGTTGCAAGTATGAAAGCAATAGCTTTGATACTGTAGGAATAAAGTGGACCTAAAAACAAAACTTAACCAAATTTTCAATTTTCTAAGTATAAAAAGGGCACATAATTCTGTCAAAATGCCAGTCAGAGTTAAATTACTTTGCCTGCACAGTCCCCTTATGATAGTTAGTAAGTGTTGCAAGTATGAAAGCAAAAGCTTTGATACTTAAGGAATAAAATGGACCTAAACACAAAACTTAACCAAAATTTTCAATTTTCTAAGTATAAAAAGGGCACATAATTCTGTTAAAATGCAAACCAGAGTTGTCTAACTTTGCCTGCCCAGTCCCCTTATGATAGTAAGTAAGTGTACCAAGTTTGAATGCAATAGCATTGATACTTTCTGAGAAAAGTGGACCTAAACGCAAAACTTAACAGGACGCCGACGCCAACGCCAACGCCGACGCCGACGCCAAGGTGATGACAATAGCTCATATTTTAAAAAAAATTAATAGATGAACTAAAAAATGGGGGGGGGGGGGGGGGAGAGGTAAGGGGGGGGGGATTCTGGTAAGGGCGTGGGGTATTGTTTGGTGGAATCCATTGTGGTATTCAGGTAAGTGTTGTTTTGTCAAAGTAAAAATAAAATGTGATCATAAATAAAGAAGTTATGATAATTTAAGCGAAATGTTCAATTATCTAAGTGTAAAAGGGGCCATAATTATGTCAAAATGCTTGATACAGTGGTCTGCTCTCGTTTATAGGTTGGGGTCATGTTGGGTTGGGTTATTATTGGGTTAGGTTGGGGCACATATATTTGGCTTATTGTTATTTAAGTTTCTCGTTAAAAAGCCATAATAGTTAGAACACTTTTACTGTTGACAAAATTGGCTTCTGTTGTCTGGAGATGAACATGCTTAACCATATGGTGTTTGTTGTCAGTGGCAAGCATCCAAATATGTAACAGCATTTGCAAAGCTCTGCTTTTGGAATCTTTTACGGAAAACAAAGGTGACGCAAATTGTTAAGAACAATCCCAATTCACACATATTGAATATTTATTTTAAGCATGTTCAACCTTCATTGAATATTTTAACTACTAAGTTTTTCTTGAAAACACTTAGTTAACTCATTAATGCCTAGCGTCTATAAAACGGGCCTTTGCAAACAGCTAGACCAAGATCAGACGCCGCATGATGGATGAAGGATGAGAGAATCCACTAGGCTTAAATGGGTTAAGTTTGATCTACTTTTTCAAGAACCATTAAGAAGTTATGACTAAACCAACTTCATACACATTATATATATTTTTTTTTTTTAAATCTCAAACGCATTTATCTTCCATATTGGAAGGACAATTTTGTTGGAGTATTAGTATAATTGCGTACCATTTGCGACCCTAGTATGAAGTATGTATGATTGAGAATTTATGGTAGGGACCGTATAGTGATCTATTCTGCTACTAGACAATCTATGTATGTAATTGTTGAACCTTGTTTTCATTATCAACACCTAAACAAATACACATACATTCTGCAGGTGCAATGCGGGCTCTCTTGGGTACCCGGGCACCCTTTGGACCCCCGGGACCCCTCTTTCTCCTTCCATTTGTCCCATCTGTAAATAAAACATAAAAAGTCAGTGTGTTTTTAAAACAAAAAAAGATCAAATAAGTAGTTTTATAATTTACGGTTAAAGAAGGGTTTATGCCTGGTTGAATATTAGTTGAATTAGGTTTGAAAAATAAGACGGTTATAGGACCTTTATTAACATAATACAATTATAACAGGTTTTATTAATCTGATTTACCTAGCTGTTAAGATGAGCTTTATTCACTGGAAAGGGACATAGAGACCAAAACACAAAGTGCATTCTACTAATTTTTTCACTCTTCAAATTTGTAAATTTGAAAGATGTCAATATGTAAATATTTTAGACAGCCAAATTGATTGCAAGTTTACTGTTTCTGGTATTTGTACTTCAAAGGTATATACTACACTATTTTGTGAGATACATCCAGAAAATATTGCTTGTTCTTACTTATTATACAAAATCTTCACAAGCAACAAAAACCTTTCAGCGCTGGAACCGAATTTTAAAGGCCTTTGTAAACAGTTTTGACCCATATGAGATGCCACAGAGCGTGGCGTCTTATCAGGATCCGAACTGTTTGCTACTCTGATAGTTTGATTTTTTTTAATAGAAAAAAATGCTAATTTTCTAAAATCAGCAGATGACATTTTAGCAGGCGACAAAATTCCCAGCATGCAAAGGGAAAATGTAGGAGGTCAAGGGTTAAATCAGCACTGTTGAAGCGTTCTTTAGATCTCTTGAAAAGACACAAAGTACTACTGGTCCCAGTGCCAGTTAATGGACTCGAGTTTGTTTCAAATAAACCTTAGGCTTTTCTTGCAATCGAGGTTAAAAAGATAGGTTTAAAGTTAATAAATTGTTGGTCCATCTCATTAACATGCTTAAACAAAAATAAAATAAAGTATCACACCTAGCCCAGCATATTCAGGAACTTTGCTGAAAGAAAAAAAACTCAAAATTAAGTATAAGAACGCAATACTGTCATCATTTACATGTAATATTATACACTTTTAAGCTCGCCATTTGTCCAAGCACGATACATGATACCAAGCATAATGAGATTGAAATTATGTTAATTTGTACCAACCCAGTGCAAAAGTCAATTCACAGTTTGAGAAAGAAAATAAATGGGGTTAGCATACTTCATTTGCATGTGGAGAAAAAAGAAACCAGTTATCTTCATACATGTAGGTTACAAAATGTCCGAGCATCATGGATTAATAATTTTAATAATGTAATGACTATGTAAACAATGTTCTTAATTATAATGTGAAAATTAACTTTATATCTTCAGACGTATTTAGAAAGTAAACTTGTGTGTTTAATAAGAAGTGCCTTTGAGCAGGTTTCTTACCACCAAAGTATAATGGACTCTCAAAATAAAATATTGTATAGTAACCCTGCTGTTGTGAAATGTCTGGTTCAATAGTCTGGGCTCAAAACATACCCATTGTTGCGCAATGATCTTCTTGGTGATGGGGGTGATGGGGGTGATGGGGGCGATGCATCAAGCTCTTGATCCATCACTAGATCCATTTCCTCTTCTGTAAAATAATACAATGAAACGTTGTTTGCAAATTAAAGTATCCTTTAATTAACAAAAGATATACATAAACCATGGGTACTTGTAAAGATTTTAAGTCATCTTAACATGTAGGCATGTTCTTTTGCCTTTCAAATAAAGTGTTTCTGTTTATGTACAAGCTTCTTTCCTTACTATTGATTATCACTGAGAATAGCTTGATGTTTAAGTTGAAAAAGCAACCATCTTGCTAAGATCTTGTTATGGATCTGTTGCTCAAATGAAAATTCGAATTTTCTTTGTGGCAGAATGAAGTTGCTCATTTGGTTGTTATATTGTATTAATGAAATTTTATGAACACATAAAAGGTTTTATGAATCGAACTTGGGTCTAAGTTATGTAATAACATGAGGCGGATGGGAATTGCGCCAATAGGTTGCATAATTTTGCATAATTGGCCAGCCAGTTTGCTGGTCAGCAAATTTGCATTACTGGGCAGCCAATCGGGCTCTGGGATCAGAGTCACATGACGCGCCTAGCATCCTTTCGCAGACAAAGGAAAGCGCTCTTCTTGCCTTTTTAGAGAACGCTGTTAGCAGAAAGTTGCTCAGAAAATATCTTACCTCCACTCCGCCTCACTATATATTTATAAAAACACATTTTTTTTTTTCCTTCATATTGCCTTCTATGTGTGCTTTTGACTTAGGCCTTTAACATTGTCATGCAGATTTATGCAGTTATAATTTTCTTTATTTTGCATATCATGTTTTTTTGCTTTCTCATGTATGATTTTATGTATGTCTTTTATTGTGTACCTTCAAGTATGATGGGTTTTTTTTTAATTTGCGTTTACATGCGTTTTTTCTTGCTTGCCCATCAGGGTAGAAAGAAAATTTAATTGATTTGTTTTAGTTTACAACATTTTAAAATGAATGTCCTGTTCACTCAGATTGGTTTTATTCATCACTTCGTCCTTATCCCCTAATGGTGAAACGAAAAGGTGATTCATAAATAGAGATCTTACTTAAAAAACTGCCTTTTGCCAGCCAATGTTCTGAAGGGGAGTTCATAGTAGTGTACTACTGTTAAGGTTTTTACCAAAAATGAACAATTCGAATCAGATTTATTACAATTAGTTAATTTGATGATTTGTCATTCAAATGAATGCGCCACGTTTTCTAAAAAAAGAGGAAAAGTAAGATAAAAAGTTTTAAGCACATACATAATTATATTCAACTTTGATAGACACTCGTTGTACAGAGGGCTCTGTAAAATTGTATTAAGGAAAAACTGATAATGTTGGCAATAACCTTGAGACTGAGAAAGTATGCCATATCAACATATATGCTTCTCCAATTATGTCAGCCCTAAAGGAAGTTTTTTTTTACCGTTATGGGAATGGGGCTGGGTCGCTTGCTTTAAATTGGGAAATATCGTTTTCTTTTGAGTAGATTTGGGTAATAAATGTTGTTGCTTTTATGTTTACAAATACTTTGAAATTGATAATAATAGTGATTTCAATATATTATATTTTGAGGTTCTACTTTTATAGCTTGACTTTGAGACAATTAACATGTTTATACTTATCAACTTTTTGTCTGTGGAAACCTTCAATTGGGATTTTTTAGGTCCCATTTGGGAACAGTGTATACTTTTTTTCAATTGGGAATGGGTCCCCTTACCGGACCAAAATTTAAACGAAAAAAACCACTGTAAGAGGAAGTGCTGTAAAGGCTATTGATAATTTAAGCCATTCTGCTCAAGCCTATGATGCTGTAAAAGATAGGTTTGAATGAAAGTTTGAGAAGGGTTTCCCTCATCATTACCAGATTTCTTGATGAGCTAATGAAACCCCCATGAAACTACCTTAATAAAATACAGGTTAAAATGCAAAATGCGTCTGAGCACCATGAAAGAACATTCAATTTTTGTTTGGTACCTCCGAGGCTATCCTGGCTGGATGAGCTAGAGAGGCTGGAGGGGGCCTGAGCATTGTTGGCAGGCGTTGGCCCAGCTGGCATGGCTGGCATGTGTGGCGTAGATGGCATGGTAGCCGGGGCTGGCGTGGATGCCATGTCAGCTGGCCTGGCTGGCGTGCTTGGCCTGGCTGGCGTTGTGGCAGCCTGATTGGGCGTGCCTGGCACAAACAAATGAAACAGTTGTACAATACACAATAATTGCAACAAGAGCTGTCAGAGGACAGCCCGCTCGACTATTCGAGTGCTTGACTTTATAACGTAAGCCATCATGGGGAAATTGTTCATATTCAATAATTTATTAGACGATCTTTCAAAAATAAAAATAGAGAAAACAAATTTTAAAAAAAAAATTGGGGGGGGGGGGAAGAGGGGGGTTGGTAATTTATTAATGATGTTTAAAAAAAAAAGGGGGGGGGGGTAGGGGGGGTCGAGAGGGGGGTATAATGTGGGGTGGGGTAATTTATAAGATGATGATTAAAAAAAAATTGGGGGGAGGGAGTGGGGGGGTAGGGTGGGTGGGAGTGAGAGGGGGGTATAATGTGGGGTGTGGTAATTTATAAGACGATGTTTAAAAAAAAAATTGGGGGGGGTAGCAGGGTAGGGGGGGTGGAGGTCAGAGGGGGGTATAATGTGGGGTGGGGTATTTTATTAGACGATGTTTAAAAAAAAAATTGGGGAAGGGGGGGGTGAGGTTGGGGGGGGGGGGGGAGATGGCGTGGGGTATTGTTTGGGTGGAATCCATTGTGGTATTCAGGTAAGTGTTGTTTTGTCAAAGTAATAATAAAATGTGATCATAAATAAAGAAGTTATGGTAATTTAAGCAAAAGGTTCAATTATCTAAGTGTAAAAGGGGCCATAATTATGACAAAATGCTTGATAAGAGTTGTCTGCACTTGTTTATAGGTTGGGGTGATGTTGGTAAACAAGTATGCAAAATATAAAAGCAATATGTCAAGGGACAATGAAAATAAATGGGGTAGTACGAAAACTTTAACATTTGCTGCATATTCTAAGTGGAAAAGGGGCCACAATTATGACAAAATGCTTGATTAGAGTTGTCTGCTCTTGTTTATAGGTTGGGATCATGTTGGTAAACAAGTATGCAAAATATGAAAGCAATATGTCAAGGGACAAAGAAAATATTTGGGGTAGTACGAAAACTTCAACATTTGCACGCAGACGCAGACCAAGACGCAGACGCCGGGGTGAGTAGTATAGCTACACTATATAAATTATATATATAATAGTCGAGCTTAAAAGGCAATGAATGTTTTTATTTCATGTCAAAAAGCTTTACTAGCTATAAATTACCACTGAGAATAACTAATCTAGGTTTTCTGTTAAAATTTGAACCATCCGGCTAAGCTCTTATTATGAAAATAAAGGTGAAAGCTCAAGAACTGTTGGTAGCGGAGTGTGACTTCTATATTTCTTTTATGATGATTGAGTGGCTAGTTATATTTGTGTTTTATCAATCCATATCACCGTGGTTAAGCAACTCTATGGCTCTGTAGGGGGCTACCTTGGCTTGTAGGGCTTTAATGGTCAATTGGAAGGAGGGGGATCTGTTGTTATTTCATTAACAATATAAAATTTGAACAGGTGTAGAAGAAACCCAACTATGTTTCCAATTATTAAAACAATGAACAACCTGTTGTCACAGGTAGTGACATACCAAACGGCCGATCACGGCTCGTCTCAGGTGTGGCATGCTCACTAGTTGTCGCCATTGTGGGCACTGAAACAAGACGCATTTGACTTGTAGGACAGACTTATGTGAGCATAACTCCCTCTGTTTCCTCTCCAGACAAATATACAACATCCACATGCAATACTTACAACACACCATGGTAGCCATCCCACTTTCGGCTTCTAAATTACCATACATCATCCAAGACGCATGTTGTATTTAAAAACAAATTTTCTTAAAGTAAAATTCATTTCAATTATTAAAATAATGACGGACAGACAGACTGACTGACGGACTGACTGATGAACAGACAGATGGACAGTTCAAAAACTATATGCCACCCTTCTGGGGCATAAAAAAGTTATGGTGAAAGTTAAAGTTTTCGGACATACGGACAGATGGCATATATTTGACCTCTGACCTTGAAGAATGACCTTGACCTTTCACCTTTCAGAATGTGAAGCTCCATAAGATACACATGCATGCCAAATTACAAATTGCTATTATCAATATTGAAAAAGTGATGGCCAATGTTTTCGGACAGACGGAAAGACGCCATATATGTGACATTTGACCTTGAAGGAGGATGACCTTGACCTTCATCTTTCACTACTCAAAATGTGCAGCTCTATTAGATACACATGCATGCAAAATATCAAAATGCTTTCTTCAATATTGAAAAAGTAATCGTCAATTTTTAAGTTTTCAGATGGACAGACAGACGCCATATATATGTATTTGACATCTGACCTTGAAGGATGACCTTCACCTTGTCCTTCAACCACTCAAAATGTTCAGTTCCATGTGATGCACATGCATGCCAAATATCAAGTTGCTATCTTCACTATTGAAAAAGTTATGGCCAATGTTAAAGTTTTTGAACGGACGGACATACACCATATATTTGACATTTGAATTTGAAGAATGACCTTGACTTACCACCACTCAAAATATGCAGCTCTAAGAGATGCACATGTCTGCTAAATATCAAGTTGCTATGTTCAATATCAAAAATGTTATGGCCATTTAAGTTTTCGGACGGACTGACTGACTGAGGGACAGTACAACTGCTATTTGCCACCCTACCGGGGGCATAAAAAGAAAAGAATCCACGTAAGAAAACAGTGTTAAAAGAACAAAATAAATAGAATTATCAGTAAACAAAGTATAATCACTGTACAATATAGTCAATTACTTGTTGACAAAAATCACGAAATGCATGTGCTCAATTCATGGGCACATGAATTGTAAAAACCTGGAGAAAAATTGAAAAACAATCAACAAAATACAAGAAAAGATTTCTGAATAGAGTAGAAACGATAAATAATGCAATTCATCAATTTCAAACCTGAACCACCGCACAGAATAGAACAAAAAGACCAAATTTCAAAGCCGATGAAAAATGGCGATCTGCACGGTGTGTCTCCAGAAAAGTAAGGAAGCGGCAAATGTCTATTAAGATTTTAACAGCAGTGTCTTTATAGATTTGAACGTCTTACCCTAACCCAAACCCTAGCCCAAGTCAAATCTTCATAGACAGGGTGAAAAAATCTCTATCGACTTGAATGTCTAACTCGAACTCCAACCCTACCCCTAACCCTAACCCAAGTCAAATCTTCATAGACAGGGTGAACAAATTTCTATAGACTTTCGCCTTAACAGAAAAGCAAGATGAGTTACAGTCTTGAAATCCGGTTAGGTTACATTGTACTATGTTTAATCTAATCTGTTTCAGTTAGAGAGGTGGAAAAATTCTGGCACTTGAAGATTTCTGGAGGAGCTATCCCTGTGACCTTGAAAGGTATAGCTAGGGAAAGCAGGTATGTATTTAGGACATTAAAACTAAAACTTTATAGCTACTCGATTCTCAGGCATCATTGACCATAACGCTCTAGTGTTCTCCTCGAAATTCTTAATTTGGCAAAGACCAGTACCTTGGGGTCAATTGGACTTGCTTTGGCTCAAGAGTAACATTTTTATCCTGAAAGGTCACAGTCGCAGGTCAGTACATAAAGTATTCATGATGCGTCAAAACAAGGACCTGTAAATTTATTCTGATTAACACAAACAAGAATGACAATGGAAGGTTTCATTAAATGTACAAGCTTTTTCATTTATTCTTTAGATTACTGAAAATGCTAGATGTTTCAGTTGAAAATGGAACCATCCTGCCGGTACTCAAATGCTAATTATAGGTTACTTAGTGTCAGAATGAAGTTGACATGAGCGTTCATTCTGTTTTTAAATAACACAGACCACCAAAAAATTTAATTTTAAATTTGGTATGTGTTTGTTTTAATAAATTTGTTTGTTTGTTCCATGATGGAAACGAAATAAAATATATGTTAACAAGCAATGTGTTTGTGAAACACTATGTCCCCATATATTTGACCTTTGACCTTGAATAATGACCTTGACCTTTCACCACTCAACATGTGCAGCTCTATAAGATACAAATGTATGCCAAATATCAAGTTGCTATCTTCAATATTGCAAAAGTGTTCCATAAAATTAGCGATTTTGACACATATATTTGACCTTTGACCTTGAATGATGACCTTGACCTTGACCTTTTACCACTCAAAATGTGCAGATCCATGAGATACACATGCATGCCAAATATGAAGTTGCTATCTTTAATATAGCAAAAGTTATTGCAAAATGTTAAAGTTGGTGCAAACCAACAGACAGGGCAAAAACAAAATACTATGGTGGGGGACATAAAAAATATGTCTGAGCACCATAAAAGAACATTCAATTTTAGTTTGGTACCTTGGAATCTAGCCTGGCTGGTGGGGCGGGAGGGGGTCTGAGATTGGGAGGCTTGCCTCAATGGTTGGGCCGGGGGTGGCGTGGCTCGCCCGGCTTCCACACCGACCACTGAAAAACATAAATTTTAAATTTGGTATGTGTTTGTTTTAATAAGCTTGTTTGTTGTTGCACTTGTGCTGCAATATGACAATAATTTGGACATTCTGTTTATTATCAACACAGACCAACGAAAAACTTTAATTTTAAGTTTGGTATGTGTTTGTTTTAGTGTTTTTCTTAGATTTAAAAGTTAATATCAGAGGTTAATTCTTGTTGAAAGATTTTCCAGTTTTACCATTTAAAAATTTGAAAATTAAAACAAAAACTATTGAAAAGCATTTAATGCAAAGAAAATATGTTAGTTTGGTAGATAAACAGTGTTTACCCACTCATAGTCTTATACAGTAAATATGCCATTTAGCCTTACATGAATAAGTTAATCTCTTGGATAACTTTCGAATTTATTTGATAATCACACATATTTTCTGTCAAGAGCAATAATCTCAATCACATACATACCCTGAGCATGGACCATTGGGATAACTACTGGCTGACCAGCTTGATCCACCTGCAACTGGTTGAGTTTGGCCTGGAGCTGGTCAACCAGTGCTTTAATATCTCTGAGCTGAGCTGAAAAGTGGAAAAATAATGAGAATAATTTAGCTTATTACCTTACCAAAAGCATGGGCAAACAAGAGATGTGTTTGTCAGAAACACAATGCCCCCTATTGCGCCGCTTTGAAGCCATATATTTGACTTTTGACCTTGAATGATGGCCTTGACCTTTCACCACTCAAAATGTGCAGCTCCACA
Source organism: Dreissena polymorpha (assembly GCF_020536995.1). NCBI lineage: Eukaryota > Metazoa > Mollusca > Bivalvia > Myida > Dreissenidae > Dreissena > Dreissena polymorpha. The sequence goes on along the minus strand of NW_026273366.1, from coordinate 79,770 downwards.
AAATACACATGCATGCTAAATATCAAGTTGCTATTGTCAATATTGCAAAGTTATTGCAAAAGTTTTACCAAGGTATAAGTTTTGGAAGCCATATATTTGACCTTTGACCTTGAGTATGACCTTGACCTTGACCTTTTACCACTCCAAATGTGCAGCTCCACAAGATACATGTGCATGCAAAATATACAGTTGCTATCTTAAATATTGCAAAAGTTATTGCAAAAGTTATTGCAAAAGTTTAACCAAGGTTAAAGTTTTGGGACGGAATGACAGAAAGAAAGACAGAAAGACAGGCCAAAAAATATTTTTAAAAGAGAAGTTTGTTTATGATAAACAATATCATTTTACAGTAAACGGTAGCGCGTTTTACGCCATCAGCTTTTGGGTGGAAATACAACTCGGGTACAGTCTAATATCGACCGGAACTTAATGTGGTTTTCTAAACTCAACATTTTACTTCGACTTCAATCTGTTCCATGTATTCAGTAAACTGCTCTACACTTGAAGTTATAAAAAGGGACTTCTCCACTGATTTTGCAGCTGAAGTGTCACTTAATTGTGAATGTCTGATGTTTTCATCGACTGTCAAAAGAACTTCCCTACAATCAATTAGGAGTCAGTAAATGAGTGAATTCTATAATCTTGTTATTTGTATTGACACATTGTTGTCACATAAATAAGAGGCTTTCCAGCATGTGCATTATTGTTAATGACATACCATTTTCTCCAATTGCAGAAAGACCTACACTTGCACGTCGTTCACGTCGTGCACTGGACAGCCTTTCTGGCCCAGCGGGAGCTACAAAGGAACATAGTCATAAGTTAAATCATAAGAGGTATTTAAATTAAGAAATATGATAAAACAAGAGATGTGTGCGTCAGAAACACAATGCCCCCTAATGAGCCGCTTTTTTTTACCTTTGACCTTGAAGGATGACCTTGACCTTTCACCACTCAAAATATGCAGCTCCATGAGATACACATGCACTCCATCAGATACACATGCATGCCAAATATCAAGTTGCTATGTTCAATATTTCAAAAGTTATTGCAAAACTTTACTGTAAGCTTAAAGTTTTGGGACAGAATGACAAGAGTGATATAATAACAAAATGACGGAATGACAGACAGACAGGCCAAAAACAATATGCCCCTTATCCTTTGATCAGGGAGCATAACAATATTTCTATATAACAATGTTTTATGACATAACAATACAATTCAAGAGATGTGTTTGCCAGAAACACCATGCCCCCGACTGCGAAGCTTGATTTATTTTTGTATGTCCCTTTACAAAATATTCCTTCCCTTGTGCAAATGATCCGTACCTGCCAAATGATGAATAGAAATTGTTACATCCTTGGGTTTGATTTGTTTACCTTTTACCTTCAAGGATGATCTTGACCTTGACCTTTCACCACTCTAAATGTGCTGCTTCATGAGAAACACATGCATGCCAAACATCAAGTTGCTATGTTCAATATTGCATAAGTTATTTGCAATGTTAAAGTTTTCGAATGGACGGAGGGACGGACGGATGGACTGACAGTTCAACTGCTATATGCCCCCTTTCCAGCCTAAAAACTGATTTGGAGCAGCCTAAAATTAAAATGGACACATATTTTATTTTCACTAGCTTTTCATTAAGGAGCTTTTTTAATACAGGCCATGGGCATATAATGCTTAAATAGGTTATATCAAACAACAATTCAGTCTTTTAGGTTCCTTTAGCCCCATTCTCAGTATTTGATACAAACAAGGGCTGTTTGTAAAACATGCATGCCCCCCATATGGGCTGTCCGTTGTAGTGGCAGCCATTGTGTGAATACGTTTTTTGTCACTGTGACCTTGACCTTTGACCTAGTGACCTCAAAATCAATAGGGGTCATCTTCGAGTCATGATCAATCTACCCATGAATTTTCATGATCCTAGGCGTATGCGTTCTTGAGTTATCATTCAAAAACCATTTTACTATTTCGGGTCACCGTGACCTTGACCTTTGACCTAGTGACCTCAAAATCAATAGGGGTCATCTGCGAGTCATGATCAATGTACCTATGAAGTTTCATGATCCTAGGCCCAAGCGTTCTTGAGTTATTGTCCGACAACCACCTGGTGGACGGACCGACAGACCGACAAACCGACCGACCGACAGACCGACCGACATGAGCAAAGCAATATACCCCCTCTTCTTCGAAGGGGGGCATAAAAATGTGACTGAGTTTGTAGTTTTGAGATACCTTGCACCAATGCATGCTGCTGTGTATTAATCCATAACTCCATTGTTTCTTCTGCGATCTGTAAATGAAATAAAAACAAAAGGCACATTATTTTGAACTAAACTTGTTCATTGGTACAAATAACATTTTACTATAATATGTACCAGAGTAAAAATTGAATATTGGCAAATTATTAAAAGATAGAAGTGGCTTTAGTCTGATTTACATTACATTAACTTCACAACTATAGAAGCTCTACAACACTAACTGATAGCAGTTTTTGAAAATATTGAAGACAAATAAACAAACATTGTTTTAAGAAACATGGATTCAAGTAAAAAGAAATAAGCTGGTCCCACAAAAATACTCTTAATGATATATTTGGGTGTATTGATGACTTGCATGTTTTATTGTTTTGTTTTATGTAAAATGTACCAGTAAGTTTAGATATCATATTGACATTTTGACATCGAATTCAAATGAGTTGATGACTTTCTATTAAGTTGATTAACTTCTATAAATGTGATTACTTTCATTGTTTTCTCAAAATATTAAATGGTTAACAATTTAAACAGGTTTGTCTGCAACTTATTCTGTTTTAAATTAAATAATGATTAAAACAATTATACAACTTTCCAACAAATTTGGAACAGATTAAAAACATAAAAAAACAACAACAGCAGGGCGCACACAAATACTGAAGAAATTACTAAAAATACATAACAGAAACAAACATTTTAAAAGTAAAACCCTTGTTTGAATAGCATTCTAGCTTAAATTCGTCTTTTTTGTTATGTTTAAACTTATTTAATTATTAGTGGTATGAGACAGCTTTTAAGTTAAGATGTGTAGGTTTTTATCTAAAACCAAACAAGGCTATGATGATCCACAGTGGTTCCAGGCCTTTTCCGCCCTATGCCAAGGGTCCAAATATGGGCCCCATTGCCAATGCAAATCTGATTGTTTTTATTCCCAATTGAAAAAACAAAACAAAATTCCAACTTCCAAGGATTGCAAAGTTGATTTTTTTTCGGCCACTAAAAAGTCATAGAGTTTCCTCAATCTGCAAACAAAACATTGGGGCAAACCCGCGTGTTTTGAGCACGGCTTTGTTTCTATCAATACTGCGCGCAATGTGCAGGTAATCAAAAATCATCAAAATGGCGTCTCCCAAAGCAAATATGTTGCCAAAATTAAGAAAACAAGATTAGAAAAATACTCCCAACTATTTCGTCCCTTTTCAACAAGCAAAATGAAAAACAAACAACATCGGGTTAGGTAAGCATAAGAATGCACCGAAATATTTCTAGTAATAAAGGAAGATCGTTATAAATGATTTCTGTGATTCAACAACAAGATGCTACATAGGATATTTTATTTTGATATCTGAAATTGATTATAGATAGATTCATTTAGTTAGTAATTGCTTAATGAAATAACTTTGATATTCTTCTTATTTTAAGGCATTAACGCAGTCCTAAAATCTTAAACATGCATGCATTATGCCCAATTTATATTTAATTAACAAAGGCATGCTAATGTACACTGATCACAAATGTTCATAATATTTTGTAAATTTTAACAATAAGGTAACAAAAAAATCATTATTTACCAGTTAACAGCTTCTTGTAAATATTAGAAACACTTATGAATTAACTTGCAATTATTTTTCCCAATTAACCCTATTTGCGATTTTTTTTCCCAAAATGGGTTTTTTCATGACACGAAATTACCAAAATTCCAGCGAGGCATTTTTCCAAAATGGAGCAGAAAAGGCCTCAGGGTTCCTTAAACTACGAGCCGTTTATAACAGTCTTGAAATAAATATGCTGTTGTATTTTTGAATACTGCATGCTTTTTTTAAAAATGTAACACACATATAACACAACAAATTGAAGTATCAAATAATGGTGTCTGTGTACAAAATTACAATATCACCATCAAATTTTAAATTTGCAAAATAGGCAGTATTGTTATAAGCATGTTTCTCCAATGGAGGATTGGTGTGTATATTCCAATGTTGTTGAGGTCTTTTTACCCCTTAGGCTGTATTATGTTAGAACATTTAGTGTCCTAGTACTCTTGAATAAACTCATACCAGACTAAAAAGTTGGAACTATGCCATTGTGAATTATAATATACGGCTGCTATATCAAGCTATTTATTTTTTTAAGAAGAAATGTTCTATTTTGATATGGTCTTGTACAATGGAGAGACATCAAAGCGCCCAAGAAGACGTTTGTCTTTCTTGTACAGTGACCAAAGGCAAACTCACATTCGTATGGAGTTGGGTTTGAACCGGGCTTGAGAGGTGAGAAACAAGAGTAATACTGGGCTAGCCGGACCGGTAATAGAATTTTTTGTTGATGATATTAATCAGAAATACATTATTTTATGATGCACAGTAAATAGCAAACTGGTTACTATATATACACCAGAGCAAAACAGTGTTATTGACTTATGGTGACAGGTCATTATGTCTTTAACACACAGTTATATGGCACCGGTGTTGTGACAAATAACAGAGTATACAGACAGTTTTTGAATTGTGTATTGTCACCCAATTCACTGTTTTTTATTTATATTTTTTTTGCTAAGTTCTGTTTGTTAATGATAAAAAAAATATAAAAAATAACCAAGCTTCTACAATTTGTTATTAAACTTTCTGAAAGGTGCATGTGTTTTTTTACCATAGACAATAGATTTCTTATAGATACATTAAAATTTGGATACCAAACTTTCACACTGGCAACTATTGCAAATTCTTATTAACAAGAGCTGTGTAAGAGGACAGCACGCTCGACTCTTCGAGTGCTCGACAGTATAACGTAAGCCATCATGGGGAAATTGTTAATATTGAATAATTTATTTGACAGTTCAAAAATAAAAAATTGGGGAAATGTTGTGGGGTTTTTTTTTGGGGGGGGGGGGGGGCTGAGAGGGGGGTATAATGTGGGGTTTGGTCATTTATTAGACGATCTTTAAAAAAATAAAATAAGGGTATAATGTGGGGTGCGGTCATTTATTAGATGATCTTTTAAAAATAAAAATAAACATTATTTTTTTTTTGGGGGGGGGGGAAGGGTGGGGGGTGGGGCAGGGATTCTGGGTTGGGGCGTGGGGTATTGTTTGGGTGGAATCCATTGTGGTATTCAGGTAAGTGTTGTTTTGTCAAAGCATTAATAAAATCTGATCATTAATAAAGAAGTTATGGCAATTTAAGCAAAATGTTCAAATATCTAAGTATAAAAGGGGCCATAATTCTGTCAAAATGCTTGATATAGTTGTTTGCTCTTGTTTATAGGTTAGGGTGATGTTGGTAAAGAAGTATGCAAAATATAAAAGCAATATGTCAAAGGACATAGGAAATATTTGGGGTAGTACGCAAACTTTAACATTGATAAATCTAAGTCCAAATGGGGCAATAATTCTGTCAAAATGCTTGATACAGTGGTCTGCTCTTGTTTATAGGTTGGGGTCATGTTGATAAACAAGTATTCAAAATATAAAAGCAATATGTCAAAGCATATAGGAAATATTTGGGGTAGTACGCAAACTTTAACATTTGCACGCTCATGCTAATGCTCACGCCGACGCCGAGGTGAGTAGGATAGCTCCACTATCTTCATATATATAATAGTCGAGCTAAAAATGCTTCTAAGTTTATACTGTGTTTTTTTGTATTTTTATAAGACCTAAAAATAAATACCAAGAACACATTTCTGTATCACCACAAATACATACCCTCTTTGCAATGGCAAAATCTGCCTCAGGCATCAGGTTGCCATCTCGCACGAACCATCTGAAATAAAAACGAAAAACATTCAAGGAAATTATTGATCAAACAATAACACATTTGTATTAATTGTTTTCAAAACTTCATACGCCTGGTTACCAACTTCTGGTAAACCTCTGCATAACAAGACTCTGGCAATGTTCTGGGCGAGTTCTTGCTGGGCCTGGAATTGTTCTGAATGATGTTTGTTCCCTTGCTGGGAGTTCTAGCTGGGCCTGGAAATGTTCTGAATGATGTTTGTTCCATTGCTAGGAGTTCTTGCTGGGCCTGGAAATGTTCTGAATGATGTTTGTTTCATTGCTGGGAGTTCTAGTTGGGCCTGAACATGCATGGCATGCAGATCTGCTTTTAACTCTTTCAGTGCTGGAACTGAATTTTGAAAGCCTTTGCAAACAGTTTGGATCCAGATGAGACGCCACAGAATGTGGCATCTCATCAGGATCCAAACTTTTTGCTAATCTGATAGTATTCTTTGAAAAAAATAGAAGAAAATGCTAATTTTAGAATTTCAGCAATGACATTTTAGCAGACGGAAAAATTTCCCAGCATGCAAAGGGTTAACTTTGGAAACGGAACAAAATACAAGTGTGCAAGGTCTGTTGAGGCAGGGGAATGGTACAGATGCTAAAATGCTTGAATCAAATTCAATCCATTGTCATCAGTGTTTCTTTGCGAGGAATTATCTTGGTGTTAGATAAAGCCCTTTCTGTATCTACATAGAAAAAACAGCACGTTACCAACTTTTTGATCGCCTCAGTATTTGTTATTGCACCACTACTAATATGTTCTACCTCATGAAAGGCAGCATGTCATACCAGAGTTTACTAAAGACACAAGGAACAGTAAGGGGCATAATTCTCTTTTAAGCTTTTGCATGCTGGGAAATTTGTCGTCTGCTAAAATGTCCGCTGATTATCTGACATTAGCATTTTATTTTTATTTTTCTAACAGAATAGCAAACTGTTTTGATCCTGATGAGATGCCATGTTCTGTGCTGTCTCATCTCATCCAACCTGTTTGCAAAGGCCTTCAAAATTCAGTTCTAGCACTGTAAGAGTTAATAGCAGGTCAACATTATGGGCCTTGGTCAGTGACCTCCTTTGATGATCCCAAAGTTTCAGTTTCAATTGAATGTCTCCAGCAACTACAGAGATACATTGTATGACAACTTCAGCTTGCACACAATCCTTAAGCAGACTTTTACAAGAACAAAAGAGGGCATAATGCTAGCTATAATGCTTTTCACGTTGCTAGGTATTATCCCGTAATTTTTTATAAAGATCTCAAACACCTCTGTAATTATTTATTTCAATTACTAGTAAATGCGTTTAAAGAAGTTGCACAAAAAAATCACCAGAATGTAAAATACAACAAGAGCACCGCCTTGCGGGTGCAGACCGCTCATCTATTTTCTTTTTAAAGGTGAAGGGACTCTCAATTTCAATCACAAAGGAGGGAGGGGTAGAGTGAAGAGGGGTGTATAGTGTGGGGGTGTGGACATTTATTACATTATCTTCCAAAAATGCAAAAAAAAAATGCAAACAAATAATATAATTATTGGGGGGGGGGTGGGGGTAGGGGATTCTTGGGTGCTATGGTTGGACGGTATTTCAAAAATAAAATAATAAAAATAAATATTTGTGTTTTTTAACTGTTAAAAAAAATAAAAAATTGGAAGGGTGGGGTGGGGGGTATAGTGTGAGGGTGTGGTGGTCATTTGTGAGATGATCTTATACCAAAAAAACAAGATGCGTTTGTGAAACACAATGTCCCCCTATATGACGTTTGACTTTGAAGGATGACCTTGACCTTGTGAAGGATGACCTTGACCTTGTGAAGGATGACCTTGACCTTTCACCACTCAAAATGTGCAGCTCCATGAGATACACATGCATGCCAAATATCAAGTTGCTATATTCAATATTGCAAAAGTATTCATAAAATAAGCAATTTTGGCCACATATATTTGACCTCTGACCTTGAAGGATGACCTTGACCTTGACCTTTCACCACTCAAAATGTGCAGCTCCATGAGATGCATGTGCATGCCAAATATCAAGTTGTTATCTTCAATATTGCAAAAGTATTCATAAAATAAGCGTTTGGGCCACATATATTTGACCTCTGACCTTGAAGGATGACCTTGACCTTGACCTTTCACCACTCAAAATGTGCAGCTCCATGAGATACACATGCATGCCAAATATCAAGTTGCTATCTTCAATATTGCAAAAGTATTCATAAAATGAGCGATTTTGGCCATATATATTTGACCTCTGACCTTGAAGGATGACCTTGACCTTGACCTTTCACCACTCAAAATGTGCAGCTTCATGAGATACACATGCATGCCAAATATGAAGTTGCTATCTTGAATATAGCAAAAGTTATTGCAAAATGTTAAAGTTGGGGCAAACAGACAGACCAACAGACAGGGCAAAAAAATACGTCCCCCACTATAGTAGTGGGGGACATAAAAAAAATAGGGGGGGGGGGGATTTGGGGGGGGGGGGAGGTCATGGGGGATGGATTGGGTGGAGTCTATTGTGGTATGTCAGGTAAGAGTAGTTTTGTCAAAGTATCAATCAAATCTAATCATAAATAAAGAAGTTATGGCAATTTTAGCAAAATTTAATAATTTGACCTTGAGAGTAAAGGTCATTCAAAGGTCAAGGTAAAATTCAACTTGCCAGGTACAGTAACCTCATGATAGCATGAAAGAATTTGAAGTTTGAAAGCAATAGCCTTGATAAACTTGGATCGAAACACAAAATTTAACCATATATTCAAAGTTACTAAGTCAAAAAAGGGCCATAATTCCGTAAAAATGACAACCAGAGTTATGCAACTTGTCCTTTTACTGAACCCTTATGAAAGTTTGCGCGTGTTTCAAGTATGAAAGCAATATCTATGATACTTTAGGGGTAAAGTCGACCAAAACACAAAACTTAACCAAATTTTCAATTTTCTAAGTATAAAGGGCCCATAATTACGTCCAAATGCCAGTCAGAGTTACATAACTTTGCCTGCACAGTCCCCTTATGATAGTTAATAAGTGTTGCAAATATGAAAGCAAAAGCTTTGATACTGTAGGAATAAAGTGGACCTAAACACAAAACTTTACCAAATTTTCAATTTTCTAAGTATAAAAAGGGCACATAATTCTGTCAAAATGCCAGTCAGAGTTACATAACTTTGCCTGCACAGTCCCCTTATGATAGTTAGTAAGTGTTGCAAGTATGAAAGCAATAGCTTTGATACTTAAGGAATAAAATGGACCTCAACACAAAACTTAACCAAAATTTTCAATTTTCTAAGTATAAAAAGGGCACATAATTCTAATAAAATGCACGCCAGAGTTATCTAACTTTGCCTGCCCAGTCCCCTCATGATAGTAAGTAAGTGTACCAAGTTTGAATGCAATAGCATTGATACTTTCTGAGAAAAGTGGACCTAAGCGCAAAACTTAACCCGACGCCAACGCCGACGCCAAGGTGATGACAATAGCTCATAATTTTTTTCAGAAAATAGATGAGCTAAAAAGGGACAAAAATCTGCTAAGTGACCGTGACCTGGCACAATGACCCTGAAAAGAAGCATATTTCAAATGAATACTTGTAGTGAAAAATGCGATATGAAGATGTTGCATTTTAAGATTAAAGGGACCTTTTCACGTTTGGTAAATTGACAAAATTGATGCAGCAGCTGCTGCAGACACCGACGTATGGACCTGGACAAATGGGCGAGTAGCTTTATTATGAGCAGGGCAAGTACGGACCTGGACAAATGGGCGAGTAGCTGAATTATGAGCAGGGCAAGTACGGACCTGGACAAATGGGCGAGTAGCTTTATTATGAGCAGGGCAAGTACGGACCTGGACAAATGGGCGAGTAGCTGAATTATGAGCAGGGCAAGTACGGACCTGGACAAATTGGCGAGTAGCTGAATAATGAGCGGGGCAAGTACGGACCTGGACAAATGGGCGAGTAGCTGTATTATGAGTGGGGCACGTACCTACCTGGACAAATGGGCAAGTAGGTGTATTATGAGACATACGGATATGGACAAATGGGCGAGTAGCTGTATTATGAGCTGGGGCACATACGGACATGGACAAATGGGCTTGTAGCTGTATTATAAGACGTATGGACATAGACAAATTGGCGAGTAGCTGTATTATGAGCAGGGGCACATACTAACACGGACAATGGGCAAGTAGCTGTATTACGAGACGTATGGACATGGACAATGGGCGAGTAACTGTATTATGAGCTGGTGCACGTACTAACATGGACAATGGGCAAGTAGCTGTATTATGAGACGTATGGACATGGATAAATGGGAGAGTAGCTGCATTTTGAGTGGGGCACATACGGACATGGACAAATGGGCGAGTAGCTGTATTATGAGACATACCGACATGGACAAATGGGAGAGTAGCTGTATTATGAGCTGGGGCATATACTAACATGGACAATGGGCAAGTAGCTGTATTATAAGACGTACAGACCTGGACAAATGGGCAAGTAGCTGTATTATGAAATGTACAGTGCTCACGCTGCTGCCAGACATTATCGCCAATGGCGATTATTTTATCCAACTGGCTATTATTTCTTAAAATTGTCTAGAAAAAATGGCGATTATTTTATCCGCCTACATAAAAAAACAAATTGCCACTAAATGTTGTCCCGCGATTGCGAAACGCCTGCAAATCGGGCCATCAAGCAGGAAAAATCGATAACGAGATTACCTGTGTACACACTCGACCCTGTGTATTGTCATACACGCGTCAATAACTTCTGCGACATTGTGGCCTAGAGCATTTTTTATCAATCAGTGTCCGACAGCAGTGATATACTTCGGAAAAAACGTCTTTAATCTCCTTGTGCTTTACCAATTATCGGTAACTGTTAGATCTTTGTTAATTTTTTGCCAATTATTATTTAATCGTCATTATCGAAAATCGCCGCTAATATTGTTGGCTGGTTTTGTTTTGCACGCCGTTTTTTCTGCAATTAGATTACGTTGAACATTGCTTGATGAAATAATTATTTAATCGCCATCAACTAATTATCCCCGTAATTACCGCTGTTTGTCGTCTGCTTTAACATAATGATTCCAATTTTTAACCAGGTAACCTGGTTTTCCCAATTCAAAGGGACCCGGCATATGCCATGGTCAGCTAATTTTAACGAAACACGTGTTTGGAATTACACTAAGGTGGTGTATTTTAACTCACGCGCTGTGACGTTAATTGATGTAAACATGATCGGCATTGCGAAAGTGTTATTTTTGGAATAAATCATTTACAATTGATATTGGCCTCTGCCTACAATATTGCGGCCGATGGCAAACGCCGTATTAAGAGATAAAGTAGTCGAACGATATGCACATTTTAGATTATGCATATTAATATATTATATTATGCATATTTCATGTGCAAAACGCGTACAATTTTTCGGATTACCGTTTTCGGTTACTGTATTTTTTTCGTCCATTATGATTTATTTTCGAAGTTCATAACAGCAAAAATAGAATTACGAATACACATGCGGTGATACGGAAGGTGTGGTTTATAATATTTCGAGTATTCACCAAAAATTGCAATTGGAAAAACTATAAAAAATAGTATAATTAGTGCTCTGGGTGGGTTGGGGCCTCTGCCCTTAATTCTTATGTGTATGTAACTGTAGCTGAGATCTGGTTTGTTAAGTCACACCCACAACATTGATTGTATTCTTTATTGTAAAGCCATGATAATATTTTATAAGAAAATGACACATTGATATTATGCTTGTTTTTGAGTATATATATATATATATATATATATATATATATATATATATATATATATATATATATATATATATTATAACTTAAATCAATAGATATACATTTAATAAAACATAGATAAAATGAGATTCATGGTTTTCTCTTTCTTTTTGCCTTCAGTACCGTTTTGCGGAAAAGTCCGCATATGTTTTGGCTATTATTTTTTTAAGGAAAAAAAATATGGCTATTATTTTCTGAAGGCCAGAGTGAGCACTGAATGTATGGACATGGACAAATGGGCAAGTAGCTGTATTATGAGCTGGTGCATATACTAACATGGACAATGGGCAAGTAGCTGTATTATGAGACATACAGACATGGACAAATGGGAGAGTAGCTGTATATTGAGACGTATGGACATGGACAAATGGGACAGTAGCTGTATTATGAGACATACGGACATGGACAAATGGGAGAGTAGCTGTATTATGAGCTGGGGCAGGTACGGACATTGACAAATGGTTGTGTAGCTGTATTATGAGAAGTACGGACATTGACAAATGGGCAAGTAGCTGTATTATGAGAAGTACGGACATTGACAAATGGGAGAGTAGCTGTATTATGAGCTGTTTTAGGCACGGACCTGGACGAATGGTTGTGTAGCTGTATTATGAGAAGTACGGACATTGACAAATGGGCGAGTGGCTGTATTATGAGATGTACAGACATTGACAAATGGGAGAGTAGCTGTATTATGAGACGTACAGAAATTGATAAATGCAGGGCTGGACATTAAAGGTATTCCGACTGTCCGGGACAACCAATGTGTTAGTCCGGACAAGTTAATAAAGAATTTGCTTGTCAGACGGGACCAGTGATCTTTATAATTTAATTACTTAGAACAAATGCCTTTAAATCCGTTATTTCTGTGGAGTAACCACCCTTTTTGTTTAAATATATATTTTATTTACGTTTAAACGACAAAGCACGAAATATTCCGATAGTTCCCTGGGATACTACGCCGCACTGTTTACAAGGGAAGCAACCCTTAACATTTTTCTTTGCCAAGACAACAAGATTATTCTCCCTTATAATGAATATGCATTTTACGACACCGGTACATATTGATTTTTAAGACAATTAAAGTAGTATGGTGGCAAAACACAAGTTTTTGTCAGTTATTTTGGTTTTGTATTATGTTTAAAAAATCAATAATATCCAGTTTTCCTGTTATCTAGTCAGTTCTTTTTGTATTGAAATTGCCTAAAATTTTGTGAACATGTATTTTGAATGATTTAAGTCTTTATGACTTGAGCTTTTTGTATTGTTTAATTATTTTGCAAAGAACTGAGCAAAATAAGATATAATGGTCAGGACAAGTTGCTTTCTGGTCAAGACAAGTGAAGTTTTGGTCTACTTGTCCGACTGGACAAGTGGCTCCAAAAGTTAATGTCGAGCCCTGTTACAAATGGGAGAGTAGCTGTATTATGAGATGTACACATACGGACATGGACAAATGGGAGAGTAGCTGTATTTACAGATGTACGGATATTGACAAATGGGAGAGTAGCTGTATTAACAGACGTACGGACATGGACAAATGGAAGAGTAGCTGTATTAACAGACATACGGACATGGACAAATGGGCAAGTAGCTGTATTATGAGCAGGGGCAATGCAGTTAATATTAGAGCAAAAAAACAACAACTTAACCTTCATTTTAATTGTTGCATTTAAGAAGTTTTTTATGATTAAAATAATATCATTATAAGAAAATTATGACACATTATATGTATAAAAAATTTGTATGTATCACAAATGCAATTACAGCTAATGCAATACACTAGTACTTGCCTCTTTAGGTCTCGACTGATGTCTTCAAAGATCATGAAGGTTCTGTAAGAAGAATTATACCGCACAAGTAATGCACCATGCAAAGAAGTTCTACTCAGAGGCAATGTTTTAAAAATATATTATGTACATGCAATACAGGTGTTTTTTTCACATTGCATGATGTATTGAGTTGGAATTTAGCATTTAAAAAATATGAAAAAAAAAATGAAATGCCTGAATTTCTGAGGTGTGGTCCTATATATGTACACTTGGGAACTTTTCTAACACATCACTTTTCAACCTTAAATATCAAAATTATAAGTAAAGATAATGATTTAAAATTTTAAAAACCATCATTTGACTACATTCTTTGCAAGCCTACAATAAAATTATTTATCTGTGAGGATTGGACGCTTGAGCAAGTGGGGTATATGTGGTTCCATATTTTTTGCACGTGGATTGTTAAAACGGGATTTAATCCTAGTTTTTTTTTTCAATTTGAATAATTTAAGGTGGGTTCTTACACAAGGAAAACATAAAATTAATTTACAAAACAATATAGCTTGTTTGAATATTAAGGAGCGCAATCGCGCACTTTGCATTTTAAAGGCTACCTTTCCCACTTGCTCAAGAGTCCGATATTCACGAATGGAAGATTTAATCGTTATCTTGCACATATTGTAGTCAAATGATCAGATGTGCCTTTATATACACTTGGAGCCTTCATAACGTATCACTTAATCAGATCAATGTAGCTCCCTTATATTTGACCGGCTTGAGTTGAAATTTGGACCAAGAATAATTCAACACAAATCATAGAATTCCTGAACATTTAATTGAAATTGAAAAGCATTAAAATATAAAACTTAACAAATTTAAAACTTTTATTCAAAAGTAAAATTCGCAAACTCGTATAACGTTAAATAATAACAATGTGAAAAGTAAAACGCATAAACTTACATGTCTTAATAACTGACCGGCTTGCAGCATGCCGACTGAGCTGTTTCGCTCCTGAATATTCATTTGAGCCATATTATTTTTCTTGAATTAATTAGTTGTTTAAAAACTAACCTTAAATTATGAAATTGAAATTAAATTGGAATAAAATGTATATCGCCTTTTACTACACTTGGTGATTTTTCTAACTAAACACTTTTAAAACTTGCATATCTCAGTAATTTGTAAATATTTTTATTTAAAATTGCACATCTGATCATTTGACTACAATATGTGCAAGATAACGATTAAATCTTCCATTCGTGAATATCGGCATACATGCCATACGTCCCGATCTCGGCGGGACAGTCCCGCTTTTGGACCCTTTGTCCCGCCGTCCCGCCGTGAGACGATTTGTCCCGACATTCGTAAAAAACCATGTAAGGTCTATAAGTTCCCAATAAAGTTCGCTATTCAAGCTCTGTTTCGCTAACACTTACCACCGCTAATCCCTTTATTGCCCCCAATTAACAATCCGATTCTACTTATCGTGTGTACCAGTGTTGTTTATGACACCTTATCAGCGATTTATCGGCTAATTATTGATTTCATCAGGCATTCACACCATGGTGTTCTTTAAAATAGTGGTCGCTTATTGCTATCGATTATAATGAAATAAATGTTGAAAATGTGTTTATTTTTGTATTTGTTTGAAACGGTTTACAAAACAATTGTTTCGTAAAATTAACTCTACGTCATTAATGAGTCTTTTACATTCAATGTTTAGTTTCAATATAGCGGGATAATCCGAATGTGCAATATACCAAAATCGCAACAAACAGTCCAATAAGTGATACCCATCCTGTCTAGTGTAATTGGGTGTAATTGTAATAAAAACAACGAGGTGCTATGCATGACAGTTTGACCCTACTTCAATTAAGCTAAAATCAACGAGGTGCTATGCATGACAGTTTGACCCTACTCCAATTAAGCCGCGACAATTGACAAGTAACAAACTGCGCATGGATACATGCTTAAAAAAACATCGCAACAAACAGTAAAAGTGGTTCGGTAGATAGTGTACTGTAACCCGTACTTTCAGTCAACTGGATAACCTCCCCTGCGTTAATGTTTGCCATTGAAATTAATATAATGAGTATTGTTGTCGTAATGTTCTAGATTTTATACTCTTTAAAACGATGAATTTTATTTCGTTGTTTGCTATTGTCTTATTTAATAAAACTGTTATTGTTATGTTTTAGATTTCATGTCATATCAGATGTTTTATGTCTTGAATAAAAGTATCAAGAGTTTTTGTTAGTACTATTTACTGACAATAGTAAAGGTGGAATGATAGATCGTTTTAGGTGTCCTGCTTTTTGGTCAAATGTCCCGACAATTTTTTATGGAATGTCCCGCTTTGGACCTCAAAAATTATGGCATGTATGATAAAGGGAAAAACCTATGGTCACATGTCTCACGTCATGTGGTTAATTTTAAAATTAGGTCCCCTGAGGAGACATTAAGCAGAGAAAGACTTTAATAGTATAATTATTTTTTTTATTACTAAAGATACCAGTTTGTGAAATGCCAGCTGCCCTGTGAACCTATTTGAGCTAAAAGTGGTCTGTCAGTCTATATATACCAACATTACCACTCTGTATATTCACAATATTCTTACATTAATTATAAATGTAGCAGAAATATTATCATGATTTTTGATGCAACAACTTTAAAATGATGTTCAAAAGCAAATTTCTATTTATGGTCCTAGCATAATACAGAAGTTATCAATACAGGGGTGCTAGGAAAGATAATGAAAATATTTTGTTGTTTTTCATTGTGAATATTTTGGTCCAATTGATGCTTGTTGTTAGCGTAAAAATTGTATGTTCTATGTTTTCCTATATATATATATATATATAATATTGTATTAACTATAGCCTTTGTAAGAAAAGGAATGCATCACCAAAGGTTTAAACTTATTTTGTTATAAAGTCTATGAGAGAAATATAACAAAGGCTTACACTGCCTGATCGTCAAGTTGGGCTTCAATATCCGCTTCCTGCATCTTCTGGAAATAAACATACTAACTATATAAATATGGAAGTGCACTACATCCAACATGCTATTTTACATTTTCTAACAAGAGCTATGTTTGTGAAATACAATGCCCACCTACTGCGCTTTGAAACCGCACTGCATTTATTTTAGAAACAAGGTTATATTTTGAATATAAAGGTTACAGTGACCTTGACCTTTGACCAAGTGACCTCAAACCATGTTTGATTGTAGATGTCCATGAGATGTATGCACATGTGAAGTGTAAAGAGTTTTCATTTTATGAGCAAGGTTAATGTTTTGGGACAGACACACACATGCAATGACAGACATGCATAAACAATATACCCCATGATCACTCGATCTAGGGGCATAGAAATACAGCTCAATAACAGCAATGCTTGTTGTAGTTATGGGCAACAAAAGCGACATTTAATTTCTGTAATAATAAAGGGTCCAAACTTCAATAGTGACCAAAGCATCAGGAGTTTCAGCCCTCCACAAAGATTTTTTATGGTTTGAGCTACTTTTGACATGAGTGAGAAAAGTATTTTTCATATCATAAGAGGACACTTATCTAGTTGTGTCAAAAACCTGCTACAAAAATATAGTGGTTCACAAGTTCACATGTTTTTTCATATGTTTGTATAGTTTCTGACCTCTAGCAGCAATCTTTTTTTATTAACGTATGACACAACTGAATTTTTTTTTTTTTTTTTGCGAAAATAGTCCTTAACTCCTATTATGTGAAACATATCTCAACCAAAATGTGGAGGTTTCAAAAGATCACATCCTGGTTGCTAAGATTAGAAAGTTTAATCCCTGAAGCACCAATACCTTTTGAGTGACTCTATAGACATAAAAAAATCGATGGACGGAATGATCAATGGAAGGACGTAAATATGGACGTACAAGGGCAAAACTGTATGCCAGCCTCATAAAGTGTGAGACATGAAGTCCAGATAATTAAGGATTGTTATCAGGCACTTAGGTAATAATTTCAACTATAAGGTAAAAAGATTTAATTTAATGGTATGGTAACCTGCCCTAAATTTTAACAGGGTAACACTATCCTTCTTTAATATTTTTATTTTATAACTTTACATGCCCACCAATTTCTATTTTAGGCAGATATCATTAGACCAAAAAGCACACACATTCTCAGAATTGATAATTCTCGCCAACAGTTTTCTTGCCAACTTTTATCTTTTATTGGGATGATTTTAACTTAAAAAGTTTTAAAACAGGAGAGAGCATTGGTCCTTCTAACGTCCAACATCACAACATAACCATACATTAATTAATAATTGGTCAAGACTGAGAGAAATTCATTAAAAGGAGGTTTAAAACATTGTATGATGCTTGATTTGATGTAAGCACGTGTTTCTGTAAAGCATGTTAACCGAGATAAATATGGCGTATATAAAAGTAACAGTATACAGTTGGCAGATGAAATCATGCTCAGCACAAGGAGGCCATAAGTTTATCCCTTTGCATGCTGGGAAATTAGTCGTCTGCTAAAATGTTGTCTGCTTAATTTCTAAAATTAGCATTTTCTTCTATTTTTTTCAAAGAATACCATCAGAATAGCAAACAGTTTGGATCCTGATGAGACGCCACGTTCTGTGGCATCTCATCTGGATCCAAACTGTTTGCAAACTGGCCTTAAAATTTGGTTCCAGCGCTGAAAGGGTTATCACTAGGGTAATTTGAAATGTTGTCAATATTGAATTGTGCAAAACATTTAGTAGCACTAAACACTAAAACCTGCTGTTTGTTAGAATAATGAGTTAGAATTTCTGTAAGTATTTTATCCAAAATAAACGCTGCAAAATGAATCTTGCCAAATTCAGCTGGGTAGCAAGAAGATTGATGTTAAGATTGATGTTTTTTCCGCATTGTTGTTCAACCCAGCTTTTCACCTTATGGGACATGGTAAGCTTCAAATAAAATTTGTGTTGTTTAACCGTTTAAAAAAAAACAATTTGGGAGGGGGGGGGTATAGTATAGTGTGAGGATGTGGTGGTCATTTGAGAGATGATCTTAAAAAAAAAAAAAAAAAAAAAATTAGGGGGGGTTTCGGGGGGGGGGGGGGGGGGGGGAGGACACGGGGGATGGTTTGGGTGGAGTCTATTGTGGCATGTCAGGTAAGAGTAGTTTTGTCAAAGTATCAAGCAAATCTAATCATAAATAAAGAAGTTATGGCAAAATTTAATAATTTGACCTTGAGAGTCAAGGTCATTCAAAGGTCAAGGTAAAATTAATCTTTTCAGGTACAGTAACCTCATGATAGAATGAAAGTATATGAAGTTTGAAAGCAATAGCCTTGATACTTTACAAGTAAAGTGGATCGAAACACAAAATTTAACCATATATTCAAAGTTACTAAGTCAAAAAAGGGCCATAATTCCGTAAAAATGACAACCAGAGTTATGCAACTTGTCCTTTAACTGTACCCTTATGATAGTTTGCGAGTGTTCCAAGTATGAAAGCAATATTTATGATAGTTAAGGGGTAAAGTGGACCAAAACACAAAACTTAACAAAATTTTCAATTTTCTAAGTATAAAGGGCCCATAATTCCGTCCAAATGCCAGTTAGAGTTACATAACTTTGCCTGCACAGTCCCTTTATGATAGTTAATAAGTGTTGCAAGTATGAAAGCAATAGCTTTGATACTGTAGGAATAAAGTGGACCTGAACACAAAACTTAACCAAATTTTCAATTTTCTAAGTATAAAAAGGACACATAATTCTGTCAAAATGCACGCCAGAGTTATCTAACTTTGCCTGCCCAGTCCCCTCATGATAGTAAGTGTTGCAAGTATGAAAGCAATAGCTTTGATACTTAAGGAATAAAATGGACCTAAACACAAAACTTAACCAAAATTTTCAATTTTCTAAGTTTAAAAAGGGCACATAATTCTGTCAAAATGCATGCCAGAGTTATCTAACTTTGCCTGCCCAGTCCCCTCATGATAGTAAGTAAGTGTACAAAGTTTGAATGCAATAGCATTGATACTTTCTGAGAAAAGTGGACCTAAACGCAAAACTTAACCGGACGCCGACGCCAACGCCAACGTAGACGCCAAGGTGATGACA
The DNA here is from genome assembly GCF_020536995.1 of Dreissena polymorpha. Lineage (NCBI taxonomy): Eukaryota > Metazoa > Mollusca > Bivalvia > Myida > Dreissenidae > Dreissena > Dreissena polymorpha. The sequence goes on along the minus strand of NW_026273366.1, from coordinate 60,052 downwards.
ATAGCTCATTTTTTTTTTTCAAAAAATAGATGAGCTAAAAAAATTGGGGGGGTGGTGGGGTGGGGGGGGGGTATAGTGTGAGGGTGTGGTGGTAATTTGTGAGATGATCTTAAAAAAAAAAAAAAAAATTATAGGGAGAGGGGGGGGATTCTTGGGTGCGATGGTTGGACGGTATTTCAAACATAAAATAAAAAAACATTTTTGTGTTTTTTAACCGTTTCAAAAAAAAAATTAGGGGGTGGGGTGGGGGGGGTTGGGGTATAGTGTGAGGGTGTGGTGGTCATTTGTGAGATGATCTTAAAAAAAAAAAAAAAATTATAGGGAGAGGGGGGGGATTCTTGGGTGCGATGGTTGGACGGTATTTCAAACATAAAATAAAAAACATTTTTGTGTTTTTTAACCGTTTCAAAAAAAAAATTGAGGGGTGGGGTGGGGGGGTTGGGGTATAGTGTGAGGGTGTGGTGGTCATTTGTGAGAAAATAGGGGGGTGGGGGGGAGGGGGGAGGGGGGGGGGGAGGGCACGGGGGATGGTTTGGGTGGAGTCTATTGTGGTATGTCAGGTAAGAGTAGTTTTGTCAAAGTATCAAGCAAATCTAATCATAAATAAAGAAGTTATGGCAATTTTAGCAAAATTTAATAATTTGACCTCGAGAGTCAAGGTCATTCAAAGGTCAAGGTAAAATTCAACTTGCCAGGTACAGTAACCTCATGATAGCATGAAAGTATTTGAAGTTTGAAAGCAATAACCTTGATACTTACCATATATTCAAAGTTACTAAGTAAAAAAAGGGCCATAATTCCGTAAAATGACAACCAGAGTTATGCAACTTGTCCTTTTACTGTACCCTTATGATAGTTGGCGAATGTTCCAAGTATGAAAGCAATATCTATGATACTTTAGGGGTAAAGTGGACCAAAACACAAAACTGAACCAAATTTTCAATTTTCTATGTATAAAGGGCCCATAATTCCGTCCAAATGCCAGTCAGAGTTACATAACTTTGCCTGCACAGTCCCCTTATGATAGTTAATAAGTGTTGCAAGTATGAAAGCAATAGCTTTGATACTGTAAGAATAAAGTGGACCTAAACACAAAACTTAACCAAACTTTCAATTTTCTAAGTATAAAAAGGGCACATAATTCTGTCAAATTGCCAGTCAGAGTTACATTACTTTTCCTGCACAGTCCCCTTATGATAGTTAGTAAGTGTTGCAAGTATGAAAGCAATAGCTTTGATACTTAAGGAATAAAATGGACCTCAACACAAAACTTAACCAAAATTTTCAATTTTCTAAGTATAAAAAGGGCACATAATTATGTCAAAATGCATGCCAGAGTTATCTAACTTTGCCTGCCCAGTCCCCTCATGATAGTAAGTAAGTGTACCAAGTTTGAATGCAATAGCATTGATACTTTCTGAGAAAAGTGGACCTAAACCCAAAACTTAACCTGACGCCAACGCAGACGCCAAGGTGATGACAATAGCTCATAATTAAAAAAAATAAAATAGATGAGCTAAAAATGAAACACAACTACAGAAAAAGGCTTGAACCTTGCTTTACAAAATACAGTTGCTTCTTTTTTAATACCATTTTTTTATTTTACAGTGAATACAAACTTACATGAACACTATGTGACAATGGAGGCAAAGTGAACACAAACATATGGGTCGGTTGGGTAGCAAGGTGAACACAGACATATGGGTTGATTTGGTAGCACAGTGAACACAGACATATGTGTTGATATGGTAACACAGTGAACACAAACAAATGGGTTGATATGGTTGCCCAGTGAAAACAGACATACGAGTCGATATGGTTGCACTGTGAACAAAGACATATGGGTTGATATGGTTGCACTGCGAACACAGACATATGGGTCGATATGGTTGCGCAGTGAACACAGACATTATGAGTCTATATGGTTGCACTGTGAACACAGACATATGGGGTGATACATGTAGGGTTGCACTGTGAACACAAGACACTTTGGATGATATGGTTGCACTGTGAACACAGACATATGGGATCATATAGCGCCACAGTGAACACAAGACATATGAGGTGATATGTTTGCACTGTGAACAGACATATGGGGTGATATGGTTGCACTGTGAACAGACACTTGGGATGATATGGTTGCACTGTGAACACAGACACTTGGGATGATATGGTTGCACTGTGAACACAGACACTTGGGATGATATGGTTGCACTGTGAACACAGACACTTGGGATGATATGGTTGCACTGTGAACACAGACACTTGGGATGATATGGTTGCACTGTGAACACAGACACTTGGGATGATTTGGTTGCACTGTGAACACAGACACTTGGGATATGATTGAACAGTGAAAACAGACATATGGGGTGATATAGTTGCATTGTGAACACAGACATGTGTGATGATATTGTAACACAGTGCACACAGACATATGGGATGATATGATTGCATAGTGAACATAAGAAATGGGATTATATGGTAGCACAGTTAACACAGATATATATGGAAGCATGGAGGCAGAGTGAACACAGACACATTAGGCGACTTGATGGCAGAGTTAACACAGACACATAAGGCGACTTGATGGCAGAGTTAACACAGACACATTAGGCGACTTGATGGCAGAGTGAACATAATTATATACATTAGGCTTCTTGATGGCAGAGTGAACACAGACACATTAGGCGACTTGATGGCAGAGTGAACATAATTATATACATTAGGCTTCTTGATGGCAGAGTGAACACAGACACATTAGGCGACTTGATGGCAGAGTGAACATAATTATATACATTAGGCTTCTTGATGGCAGAGTGAACACAGACACATTAGGCGACTTGATGGCAGAGTGAACATAATTATATACATTAGGCTTCTTGATGGCAGAGTGAACACAGACACATTAGGTGACTTGATGGCAGAGTGAACATAATTATATACATTAGGCTTCTTGATGGCAGAGTGAACACAGACACATTAGGTGACTTGATGGCAGAGTGAACATAATTATATACATTAGGCTTCTTGATGGCAGAGTGAACACAGACACATTAGGTGACTTGATGGCAGAGTGAACATAGACACATTAGGTGACTTGATGGCAGAGTGAAAACAGACACATTAGGCGACTTGATGGCAGAGTGAACATGTAATTATACATTAGGCGACTTGATGGCAGAGTGAACATATAATTATACATTAGGTGACTTGATGGCAGAGTGAACATAATTATATACATTAGGCTTCTTGATGGCAGAGTGAACACAGACACATTAGGTGACTTGATGGCAGAGTGAACATAGACACATAAGGCGACTTGATGGCAGAGTGAACACAGACACATTAGGCGACTTGATGGCAGAGTGAACATATAATTATACATTAGGCGACTTGATGGCAGAGTGAACACAGACACATTAGGTAACTTGATGGCAGAGTGAACATACATATTTATCAACTGTTAGTGTTATCATAAGAGTGTTAACATAGCAAAGAAGAGCAGATATGTATCTTGATTAATGTGTTTTGTTATTTGTCATATAATGATTCCCTGGTCGCATTTACTATCATCATTTACATATTTTGGTAAACTGCTACTGATTTTTCATAAATATTTTGACTTTTATTAAAATATTTTCAGTTCTTTATATTGTGCTGTTTGTATGTTAGCATTGAACATATTTTTGAATTTTTATAAAGAAAGATGTGAATGGCGTGCAGGGGTTTTTCAGCACTGTCTGCGCCTCCGAAAAACGGAGGCACTCCCAAAGCAAACGGACCCGATCCCAAACCGAAATTATAAAAGAAATTCCCAATTGCCCCCCCAAAAATTTTTTTTTTTTTTTTTAAAGAATGATAAAGAATGAAGTGTCTTATAACTTGTGTGATTAACCAGTTTTTGTTTTGGTCAAAGATATCTGCTATAAGGTTTTGACTGTACAGTTCTTATCTCAGAGTGTAACTGTAACTGAAAAACAAAACTGCAGTTCTTGAATAAACGTTGAACATGCCCAATATTGCATCTGTTTATATAAAGAAGACAAAATAACAAATAATTTTTTTTATTTGTTAAACCGCTGAATTATTTAAGCATGATAAATTCACAATTTTTTTCTCAAATGAGCCGTTTCATCGAAGCAAAAATTCCCAAAATGACCAATTTTGTCGATAAAAAATTCCCAATTTGGTCAGACTCCTTTTCCCAAAATAGGCAGAAAAACCCCTGGCGTGGTTATACCATGGTGTCAAGAAGAGGTATTATAAATCTGTTTAATCTGTTGATGCTTGAAAGTTATCAACCAGGTTTAAGTGATGCACAAAGGAATTTGACACGTTCACATCTTTTGTTTTACAATTGCAAACAAAAGAATAAAGCCGTTACCAGGGTTAAATTCCTGCAATATTGCGGCGCACTGAACTGGGAGATTAACAGGATTTCATCATCCACGTGGACCTTCTGGAGATTTATGATGCTCTGGGGAGAAGGAAAGTCTGGGTTCTTCTGTCAAATATGAGACGCAATTGTGTGAATATCTATGATTCTTTTACTCTGGCTCCAAAGATTGAGGCAAACAAGGCATTGGGTATCTTGGCTCAGGTCCACATGGATAAGAAGGATTTAGACACTGTGTTTGGGTAATTTGATTGTCAGCTCTGTGCACTTAACAGAAACATGAACCCTAAGAGAGGATATAGGTCAATCATGGAAACAAAAAGCTCACCAATGTAAATATGTGGATCAACAGGAAGGAATTTACTGAGACATGATAATGAATGGAAAAGGTGATAGAAAGGAGATCACAGAAACTGATAGGAGATTCCCGCACTCAAACTTAATTTTGAAAGAGTTATTGAAACGCTAAGGCTTGTTCAATGAACATCTGCTCATGTCAAAACCAGAGAGAACAAGAGCTGTGTTCGTGAAACACAATGCCCACTTCAGCGCATTGAAGCCGCACGGCAGATACTTTAGAAAAACAAGAGCACTGCATAACTGGTGCTACGCTCGGTGCAGTTTTGAAAAAATAAAAGCTGTCAGAATTTATTTTTTTTCTAATGTTACATTGACCTTGACCTTGTGACCCAAAAATGGGTGTGGCATGTTAAACTCATCAAGGTGCATCTACATATGAAGTTTCAAAGTTGTAGGTGGAAGAAATTTGATTTTAGAGCCAATGTTCAAAACCTTAACGAAATGTTTAGGTTTTTGCAGGACGCGGATGGCAGACGTCAGACTTCGGACGTCTGACGTCGGACAGCGGACAACAGGACTAGCTGGCTATGACAATACCTCGGGTTTTCTACAGAAACGCCAAGCTAAAAATGACCATACAGGGCCCTCAATCTATCAAATCTGCCGCCGAATTTCGGCGGCAGTCCCCCACCTGAAAAGTATACTTTTTTCCCCTTTTGGGGGGAAAAATTCCCCCTTAAAAAAAAAAAAATTTTTTTTTTTTTTTTTTAATAGAAAGATGTGTCTCATGATTATTATATCTCAATTCTATTTCAATTTAATCTTTTCAAACATACTAAATTATGAAAAATGCAATGAATATAGTGCAAACATGTACAAATGAAATAATGAGAGAGTAAGTTAAAAATTCCATCAAAAAGGGAAACACCGCGAAAATTTCCCGTCCTAAGTGCTGCGGACCCCTTCCCCCAAAGTAGTGTGAGGGCCCTGCCATATCAAAACCAAAGAGACCAAGAGCTATGTTCATGAAACACAATGCCCCCTACTGCGCTTTGAAGTTGCACAGCAGCTATTTTAGAAAAAAAATACCTTTGACCTTGTAGGATGACCTTGACCTTGACATTTCACCACTTAAAATGTTAAGCTCCATGAGATACACATGAATGCCAAATATGAATTTGCTATCTTCAATATTGCAAAAGGTATGACCAAGGTTAAAGTTTTGGCACAGACACACACACACACACACACTCACACAAACAATGACAGGCCAAAAACAATATACCCTCAATCATTCGATCCGGGGGCATACAAAATACCTAGATATGAGAATTTTCCAGTCTGCAATAAGTATTGTAGGCAGGAAAATGTTTGCAAAGGCCTTCAAAATTCTGTTCCAGCACTGAAAGAGTTCAAGAATACGCATTAATAAGTGAGGTGTTCAAGGCCATTAATGATTAAAGAATATTAATTCAGATTGGACTGTGAAATTCTAGGCAGGAAATTTTTGCTGATTAAGAAACACACCGTCGAGAAGCTTGTTATGTACTTTCTAATTTACCTGCTGAACAATTACAATGCAAACACTCGCAAATACAGTGCAATGAAGCAATAGTATTAGAGTTAAGGGACAGCATACAGAGACCTTCTGACTGATAACTCTTCCCCATGTACATTCAAAGAATAGAGTTAAGGGACAGCATACAGAGACCTGCTGACTGATAAATCTTCCCCATGTACATTCAAAGGTACTCGCAGAAATCTGACTTTTCAAGTTATAGATACCACCAAAAAACATTCAAGTGCTAGGCAGAGAGGATTCAGTGACATTAGAACTATAAGAGTCAACAACATGAAAGTCACAACAGAAAGTATCTGCAAGGAGTTCAGTGAGTTTTTGGTGATGAAATAGAGTTCAACCGGTTCAACGGGTTGTGCTTTTTGAGAGTAAGTCTGAGAGGAAGTTAGTCATTTAGAGATATGTGGGACTATTGCTAAAAAAAACAAAAAACTGATAGGGTCAAAAGCATGTTGTTTGTTCCGAAGAAAAATGGCCAACTTTCAATTTGCATTGACCGTTACAGATCTCAATAAATCAATACTACGGGAACATGACTAAGTATTCAGGAGGTAGTAACTAGGCTACAGGCAAGCAAATACTTTACAACACTTGATGCCAACATTGGGTATTATTATCACATAAAAATGTCAGATGAAAGCTCTAGTTGGGAGGACCTTCACTTATCTTTTGGTTGATAAATATCCTTGAGAATTCCAATGGAAGCAAGATGCTGAAATAAAATTTTCAAAGGAGAAATGCAAACACATTGGGGTTCAATACTTTGGGAAGAGATATTAGTAGACAATACTTGGGGAAGAGATTAGTAGACAATACTTGGGGAAGAGATATTAGTAGACAATACTTGGGGAAGAGATATTAGTAGACAATACTTGGGGAAGAGATATTAGTAGACAATACTTGGGGAAGAGATATTAGTAGACAATACTTAGCGAAGAGATATTAGTAGACAATACTTGGGGAAGAGATATTAGTAGACACTAGAAATGGCGCGGCAGAGGCCGACGCGTATCCCCACGCCGAATGTTTGACCTAGGTGTGCCCCAGGGTTGGTAATGGGGCCATGCATAGCTGAGATTGACCGTATTGTCATAAGAGAAGTTCATCATCAATTAGAAGTGAATTGGTGTAGAAATGAAGAAGTTATAGTAAAAGGCAATTTTGGGTGGGTGTGACATATGTGGGCAGGGCGCCCCAGGGTTGGTAATTGTGCCATGCATAGTTGAGATTGACCGTATTGTCATAAGAGAAGTTCAGTATCAATTTGAAGTGAATCGGTGTAGAAATGAAGAAATTATAGAAAAAGGCAATTTTGGGCGGGTGTGGTCTATGTGGGTGGGGCCCCAGGGTTGGTAATGGGGCCATGCATAGTTGAGATTGACCGTATTGTCATAAGAGAGGTTCAGTATCAATTTGAAGTGAATCGGTGTAGAAATGAAGAAATTATAGTAAAAGGCAATTTTGGGTGGGTGTGGTCTATGTGGGCGGGGCCCCAGGGTTGGTAATGGGGCCATGCATAGTTGAGATTGACTGTATTGTCATAAGAGAAGTTCAGTATCAATTTGAAGTGAATCGGCGTAGAAATGAAGAAATTATAGTACCGGTAAAGGCAATTTTGGGTGGGTGTGGTCTATGTGGGCGGGGCCCCAGGGTTGGTTATGGGGCCATGCATAGTTGAGATTGACCCTAATGTCATAAGAGAAGTTCAGTATCAATTTGAAGTGAATCCGTGTAGAAATGAAAAAAATATAGTAAATGGAATTTTTTGGTGGGTGTGGCCTATGTGGGCGGGCGCCCCAGGGTTGGGATTGGGGCCATGCATAGTTGAGATTGACCCTAATGTCATAACAAAAGTTTAGTATCAATTTGAAGTGAATCCGTGTAGAAATGAAAAAATTATAGTAAATGGAAATTTTGGGTGGGTGTGGCCTATGTGGGCGGGGCGCCCCAGGGTTGGGAATGGGGCCATGCATGGTTGAGATTGACCGTATTGTCATAAAAGAGGTCCAGTATCAATTTGAAGTGAATCGGTGTAGAAATAAAGAAGTAAATGTAAAATAACCTAAAAAAATGAGTGATAATTTCTGACGCGGCCCCACCCCAACCGCTATAACTTTTGACCCAGGGGTCAGATCAAAATTCCAAATAGTGCAGGGTCGCACATATGCTCATAGCTACCATGTGTGTAAGTTTCAAGGTTCTAGTGCTTTTAGTGTAGGAGGAGATAGTGGCCAGGACTGACGGACAGACAGACAGACAGACAGACGGACGGACGGACGGCGGAGATAACCACAATATCCCCACCTTTTTTTCAAAAAGCGTGGGGATAAAAACTTGGGGAAGAGATATTAGCAGACAATACGTGGGGAAGATATATTAGTAGACAATATTTGGGGAAGAGATATTAGTAGACAATACTTGAGGAAGAGATATTAGTAGACAATACTTGGGGAAGAGATATTAGTAGACAATACTTGGGGAGGAGATATAGTAGACAATACTTGGGGAAGAGATATTAGTAGACAATACTTGGGGAAGAGATATTAGTAGACAATACTTGGGGAAGAGATATTAGTAGACAATACTTGGGGAAGAGATATTAGTAGACAATACTTGGGGAGGAGATATTAGTAGACAATACTTGGGGAAGAGATATTAGTAGACAATACTTGGGGAAGAGATTTTAGTAGACAATACTTGGGGAAGAGATATTAATAGACAATACTTGGGGAAGAGATATTAGTAGACAATACTTGGGAAAGAGATATTAGTAGACAATACTTGGGGAGGAGATATTAGTAGACAATACTTGGGGAAGAGATATTAGTAGACAATACTTGGGGAAGAGATATTAGTAGACAATACTTGGGGAAGAGATATTAGTAGAATATACTTGGGGAGGAGATATTAATAGATTAATCTTGGGGAAGAGATATTTGTAGACAATACTTGAGGAAGATATCAGTAGGAGATTATCATAAGCTTGTCCAGGAAAACAGGCTCAGTTAACACCAGGAGCGTCTGAGAAAAGTTATTCAAAAGACTAGATTAATAAATCTAAAAGTGAACTAATCCAAATGTGTTTTTGAGCAGCAAGAATTTAACTATGCCATTAGATCACAGGTGGAGGGCTCACACTGAGAGATAAGCAAGTACAGGCAATAGTTTGAATGAGAGACCCTCAGGACCATAGTTAGCTCCAGACAATTCTTGGAATGTTGTCGTATGTATCGATGTTTATTCCGGGCTCGAGTGAGCCCAATGCTCCTTTGCTTGACCTGAAATTAAGTAAGCTGATGACAGTGGAGGAAAGAGGCTGGAGAAGTCTTCCAAAAGATCAAAACAGTCCCCACATCAACAGAATTGCTGAAGTACTATTCTGTGACAAAACCAATAACATTAACAGTTACAGCTTCTAATACCAGCTGAAATTCAGGCAGATGGCTTGAAGTCATGTGAGCCGTCACCAGCAGAACAAAGATATGCGCCAAAAAAATTAAAGGGCATGAAAAGTTTCAGGATCCTTCTACTGAATCTGATCAAAAGCCAATAAAAGAAAGCATCATGAAAACCCATACATAAAGCACCCTTAAGAATTCAGAGAATAATACTGAAGTTAAAATGATAAAAATTCACGCTTGTGTATTTTAGTGGTCAAGATATGTGTTAAGCGCATTGCTCGAGTAGATTGCCACTTAGAATATTAGGTGAGAAAGCCATTAACAAAGAATTTATGGTCTTAAACATGGAAATATTGACTTGACTCTTAGTAACCATGACAATATTGTGGATGCAACAGAGAAAGATGAAGACTTCCAGATGGTAGTACAAGAGATCTGTTCTGGAAGACCGACGACAAAGAAGAAGGTGTCACCTCAAGCTCTACCATTTTGGGACATTCCTGATTAATTAGCAGCAGGCACGTAGCTGTGCATAGGCAGTGTAGGCACATGACTGCACATCATTATGAAAAAAAAAAAAAAAAAAAAAAAACGCCCAAAAATGCAAAAAAACAATGAAGGCTATTGGGGGGGGGGTTACCAATAGAGAATTTAAACATCAAATATTTTGGACATAAAACATGTTCAAGGAGTTCATTATTAAAATTAAGAAATCAAGCACAGCATTTTATCTCTGGCCCTAAGCACTCAAATTAAGAATAGATAGCTCATTTGTAATAGTATTATGTAACCTTTCAAGCACTAATATGGTTTAAAACCAGCATATTGTTAAGACTGATCCAGTGACTGAGAGTTTCCTGTGCATGTACGAATTAAATAATCATGTTTGTATAAAGATTTGATTTTACCTTAATTAAACGCACCCAATGTAAGCTAAATATTTAATAACATTCCAAAACCTTTGCTGTTTAAAGATTAAATAAATGTCTTTGATTATGTAATCTATCAGAATAGGAAAGAAGTTTATAGATCTAATAACCACAAAAGTCTTAAATGATATTTTGATAGATATTTTAACTGTGCAGTATCAAATTGTTCTTTCAAACACTAAGAATGATTTATCGATGAACAAATCATTTAATGTAGAAATGTGAAATATGTAATTTATGGTATTTTCTTTTTAAAGTTTGATTCCAGGGGTTGTAGTTTTAATTTGCTTTTTTTACATTCTCCAGATCTATATTTTATTGCATAAAACTAGGCAGTGTAATTCATACTGGCTTATGGAGTTCCCATGGTTATAATACTCAGTTACAAAAGATGCAGCTGTATGTAGCCCATGTAATCTTTTAAGTCCAGAAAATATTGAACCTTCACAGATAAGAATCCAACAACTCATTGGAAAAAGCTGTCTACTTATGTTGAGCGGCACTTTGGAAATATAAATTATTTACACTGTATGAAAATGGCTGAACACTTCTTAGACATCAATGCAGTAAAAATCAAATCAATTTCTCGCTCATTGTCAGATGCTAGAGTCTTAACTATAGAAAACAACAGCTGCATAATAGGGGACCATCGTCTTGTTGGCCTAACAAAACATTGCCATTAGTAGACACAAGGAGGAGCTTAGTAATTTCATGGCACATCTATGACATGAAGTAAAGAGTGACACAATTCTCATAGCACATCTTTGACATGAAGTAAAGAGTGACACAATTCTCATAGCACATCTATGACATGAAGTAAAGAGTGACACAATTCTCATAGCACATCTATGACATGAAGTAAAGAGTGACACAATTCTCATAGCACATCTTTGACATGAAGTAAAGAGTGACACAATTCTCATAGCACATCTATGACATGAAGTAAAGAGTGACACAATTCTCATAGCACATCTATGACATGAAGTAAAGAGTGACACAATTCTCATAGCACATCTTTGACATGAAGTAAAGAGTGACACAATTCTCATAGCACATCTATGACATGAAGTAAAGAGTGACACAATTCTCATAGCACATCTTTGACATGAAGTAAAGAGTGACACAATTCTCATAGCACATCTATGACATGAAGTAAAGAGTGACACAATTCTCATAGCACATCTTTGACATGAAGTAAAGAGTGACACAATTCTCATAGCACATCTATGACATGAAGTAAAGAGTGACACAATTCTCATAGCACATCTATGACATGAAGTAAAGAGTGACACAATTCTCATAGCACATCTATGACATGAAGTAAAGAATGACACAATTCTCATAGCATATCTATGACATGAAGTAAAGAATGACACAATTCTCCAGATTCACTTAAACAAAAAAAGAAACAAATGCCTAATTCAGAATGAAAATGAATTCTTACCATAGCTGTGAAACAAAAACAAGAAAGGATTATGAACAACTGCAATACATTTCCTTTCTTTTCAATCCCGATGTTGGGGAGGAATGCCCCTGGAGTGCTCTCTACGCCCCTGAGAAGTGCACAATGGTTTGTCATAAATAGGGGAAAGATAATGACATTTGGGAGAGGTTAATTGTAAGAAACAGCCAGAGAACCTGTATATTGGCCAGGTTAAAGCCATACAATTAAAAGGCTAGTTAGAAAATGCAATACATGTTTAACTTACAGAAACAAGCAAGCAAAAGTGAAAATTATTATTTAGCCTGTTCTGTTGCTACCATGGAGCAAGGTTGGGACAGATTTTTTTGAAAAACAAGGAAATCACTACCTAATAATTGATAAATTTTCGAATTACTTTGAAAAAGTGCATTTACAATATATGACACTGAAACAAGAACTATTGTAAAAGAAATTAAAGAAACATTGCCAAATATATCAGTCGCGTTCTGAGAAAACTGGGCTTAATGCTTGTGTGTAAAGTGTCGTGCCAGATCAGGGACGACACTTTCCGCTTTTATGGAATTTTGTAGTTTCAATTTTCGAAACTACAGTTTAGGTGGAAAATGTTGTCCCCGATTAGCCTGTGCGGACTGCACAGGCTAATCAGGGACGACACTTTAGGCACAAACATTAAGCCCAGTTTTCTCAGAACGCAACTCATATCATTGACACATAATTATCTGGCAATATTCCATAGTTCATAAATGACCGTCTTGCTGAGGAGCTGTTAGTCAGTCAAAAAAAACAACAAGAGCTATGTTTGTGAAACACAGTGCCTCCTACTGTGCTTTGAAGCCATATATTTGACCTTGAAGGATGACCTTGAAATTTACCTTTAACAGCTCAAAATGTGCAGCTCCAAAAGACACACATGCATGTCAAGTTGCTACATGTATCTTCGATATTGAACAAGTTATGATCAAGGTTAAAGTTATAGACAGACACACACATACAATGACAGACAGACAGGCCGAAAACAATATAGCCCACGATCATTCAATCTGGGGTCATACAATTTTTGCATAAGGGTGATGATATCTATCTAAGTTTATTGGAACTCAGAAACACTCCATGCGATGATGAACTTGTATCCCCGTTGAACAGACTACTTTTGTACCCGTGTTAACTTTTGTACCAGTGTTAACTTTTGTACCAGTGTTAACTTTTGTACCTGTGTTAACTTTTGTACCTGTGTTAACTTTTGTACCGGTGTTAACTATTGTGCCCTTGTTAACTTTTGTACCCTTGTTAACTTTTGTACCCTTGTTAACCTTTGTACCCTCGTTAACTTGTGTACCGGTGTGAACTTTCGTACAGTGTTAATTTTCGTACCGTGTTTTTTTACATACTAGTGTTAACTTTCGTACCGGTGTTATATTTCGTACTGGTGTTATATTTTGTATTGGTGTTATTTTTGTACCGGTTTTATATTTTGTACCCATGTTATATTTTGTACCCGTGTTATATTTCGTACCTGTGTTATATTTTATACCAGTGTTATATTTCGTACCAGTGTTATATCGTGTACCTTGCTATATTTCGTTCTGGTGTTTTATTTTGTATCGGTGTTATAATTCATATCGGTGTTATATTTCGTACTGGTGTTATATTTCGTACCAGTGTTATATTTCGTACCGGTGTTACACTGTTAGTGGTGCAATCTGTTTAAGCGTTGTGCGCGGCTGTTGAGATCAATACCGAGGTTACTTTTTATTATTATTTATATGCATGATCCAATATAAACCGTGAATGGCCCAGGAATAATTTCACGAATCCTGGCCGTCTGCGCTTACAAAATGTTCTGGTAAAAAACTTAAATGCAGTCGAATGGCCAATCAATTTGAATCTGGGCTGTTTATGATTATGAATATGAGAAAAGCTATAAAGGTACAATTTTAATATCTTATTACAATGATAATGTTAACAAAAATAAACTATTTGGCCAACATTATTTGAGAAATAGTAAACATATACAAGACCTGTTCAATACTAGAAATGTGTCAAAAGAACACTGATGCCCAGAATATATATTACAAGCCACAGAAACAAGGGTTGTCACCCATATTGTGTTCAGTTGATATAGCATGTATATAACAGTCTTTTGTAACTGTTGCTTCACATAAAGCCTATTTCATATTATGTGATAATTGACCATCAAGCAAGCAGCATAGTTGGTGCCCAAGAATGATTGTGCCCTTGACCTTGAGGAAAACAGCAAGGGTTTAGCATGCAACACATTTGTCTAGATATAATACACCCAATCATTCGTAACAATTTATTTTGCAAAGCCATGGGGCCGACAAAAAAGAAATTTCACTATATGCTGTTACATGTAAAGAATATGCAAAAACTTAAGTCTTATGCGACCTTGATCTAAAAGTTCGAAAAATAGTTTTGAACCAAATTCATTGAACTGATGAAGGTCCTTTTAGCCCAGACAATAATTTCAGAATTCCATAGTGCATAAAAAAGTTATTGCCTGGACATGCAACTTGTACCTTATCGTTGAAAACAAAAATGTCCACTCGTTCACGGAAAGCGTTTGTCTGCACATTCTCCTCATTACGAGGTTAACAAAGACATCAATTGATGAGGGGCTCATTTATTCCTTTGCACATTATTGTATCAGTTTTCATCCTTGTAGTAACAAGACATAAGCTGCATTGTATGCAATTTGTCTTATTACACACGTGTCAAGCTGAAGATAAGCCTGCGCACCTGCACAGCCTGGTCAGAGGCCACACTGACCACTAATGAGAGCACACAACCTTGAGTGAATTTAAAGCACACTGGGTTACTCCTGAAAAGACTGTGTTGGTGCACAGGCTGGTACAAAGCTACCATGAACAAAATGTAGCTTTAGACCCATTTTCCCCTGAAGCTTTAATTTGGCTTACCTTGATATATCGATAACGAAAGTATAAAAAGCTGGGGTGGAACAAAGAATTTGTGCAAAAACCTGGCTTATATACTGAGCCAGTTATGCTTGAGCAGCTTTTGCAGTGGTGCATAACAATTACAAAATCCGTGATCTACTTTTTTAGCTCACCTGATCACAAAGCGATCGTTGTGAGCAATATTCTGGTGGGTTGCTGTCCATTGTATGTGTGATACACAATTTTGTTCAAACAACATCTCCAACTTAACTACTAGAATGGTTTTTAAGAAACTTCACAGGAGGTGTCTATTAGAGACCCTCAATCAAAGCTGTTGTAGGTCCACAGGTATCACATGATTTGTGTAGACTTATAAAGCAAATTATTTTTTCTCTATAATGTCAGGGCCTTGAGGTGTAATACGTGTACTTAGCATGAACAGATAATATTACAAATTGCTAAACTACTAAGATTGTTTGAATCATAAAGTACAACATATTAGTGCCACTCCTGGGAAGTTGTGTGAAATGCTCTTTCATGACTTACAATTCATTTTGTCTTTCAAAATATGTGAAACCACATTTCTCAGTGTTTTAATTTTAGGTCTGTGACATCGTTGTGGTCCTTTACTCTGATCATGCCATAAAGGTCAAAACTGGTTCTATTTCTGGTGTTCTTTGATTATATATCACAGTTTCAAAATTTACCTTAACATCTTCTATTAAACAACAAGCCTTAGACATGAAATATTTGGTATATCACTAGTATAGTTGAGGCGCGTTCTGAGCAAACTGTGCAGTCCGCACAGGCTAATCAGGGACGACACTTTCCATCTAATAACTATTATTGGTAAGAAGGGACTTCCTTTCAACAAAAAGTACCAGAAAAGCCGAAAATGTCCTCCATGATAAGCCTGTGCGGACTGCACAGGCTAATCTGGGACGACACTTTACGCACATGCATTATGCCCAGTTTTCTCAGAACACGACCCAATGGTTTTCTACAAGGTTTGTTAAACATAATGCTAGGACCAAATAATAATAGGGTAAATTATATAAGCATCCCCCCTGACAATTTTTTTAAACTGAAAGGCACATAGATGTTGTATTTGGTATGTACAATTAATTCTACTGTGAGCCAATTGCATTAAAATCATTATAATTCAAAATTCGCCATGTTTAAGGTTTCAACTTTTGATAAAGGCTTGTTAAAAATGGCTTTCAATATTGACTTACAATATATATCAGGTGAGCATATGAGGCCCATCTTTGCCTTCTTAAGTCTAAAGTTGTTTTTACAGTTACACAATAACAATTACTTGTCAGATCTGCCATAAGGCCATGCAAATTCATGTTTATGGAAAGCATCACTGGGCTAGTTGGAGGTTTTCAGAATCAAGACAGAACAAAATATGTTTGACCATGCTGAAAAGTAAGCAGACAAAGTGCTTCAAAACCCATTTTAAACAAACAGTACAGAAATATGGCATGACAGCGTCCAGCTGCTTTAGTGACTACATGTTGTTGCATATATATTGAGATAAATCTCAGTGGATGAAATAAGTAGTAAATAAAGCACCACTTAGTTCAATTTTGATTTTTTAAGTAGAATGGCGGGTACAAGTTTCTTTTTTCAATGTTTTTGGCTCTTCAAAACATTATATAATTTTACAAAGTAATGATTAAGTGTTTTGTTTATGTCAAAGAAAGCAGCTGTATGCACTGACTATCCTGAATCGGTTGTCACGACTTCAACACAGCATGGTCTTTTTAGCATGCACTTTCATATTTTGTATCCAATTATATATATAAGAGAAATTGTATGTGATACTAAATTGAGATTGATCTTGAACGGTGTTTGTGGGGGAGGGGGAGGGCTAAAGACATTACAAATGCTTTATGTACGGCTTTTAACAATTTATCGATGATACATATTTATATGTGTGCATAATTTACTTGAACCACTGCCACAGAGAGTGTGTATGAGAAACATATTGTTCTGAACTTATTGTTTCGATCTGTTTGGTAAGTCTCTGAAAGTCAAAGTGGCGGTCAACAAAGAACCAACTTTGTATGGCCTCACGCTGCACTAACTTGCCTTTTAATTCTGTGTGATAAACGGAATTTGTACTTTGCTGTATTTCCACCAAATTATTCACACCTTCGTACCGTCGTGAAATAAAATCAATACACGCACGAATTTATCGTGCATTGCACTGAAAACCGGTTACGTCAAACTCAACCGTCTCAATTATAAGAAGAAATTTGTCAACATTGCTGTCTTGCCGAAGCCGGAGGGATGTAGAATGGGCGTTGTCCGTACGTCGATTTGTCACAAACATTTCAGGCCTATATCTCAGAAACTATATCAGATATCAAAATGAAACTTCGTGGGTGTATGAGATATCAATGAGGAGGTTTCGCGGGGTTATCAATCCCACGAATTTACTTGTTTAATTCTAATATCACCGATACATTAATAACGATACTAACTTCTTACATATATATTTATTTATTATTAATTAAATAACTTGCAAATTGAGTTTTGAACATATTTTGTAATAATGTATATCTATCTCTGACATTAACTTCGCAAAAGACAGTCACAACCCCGACTGAAAAGAAGGAAGGTTAGCATAGCGTCAGACATCGCTGACCTTTGGGAAGATTGATCTACATCTGCAGGACGGATAAAGATAGACTCGTTACGTCGAGTTACTGTTGTTGGAGCATCAGAAGAAGGATGCAGCACACACCCACGCCCAAGGAGAAGCCCTGATGCCCAAGCCAACAGAGAGCGCTTATCGGGGCTACTCCTCTGTCCATACAAAGACCGACAATGAAGAGGACGAGAGGGACAACTTTTACAACATTCTATCAACTATCATACACGACAGACCACAGAGGAAAATCGTCATTTTTATTTGCGACTTCAATGCCAGGATTGGCAGTACAATGTGTCTTTCAAAACTCAATACATGATAAGCATACCGTGATTTATGTCCAAAAAGCAAACCCACGTCTCTACTATTGGTTAGCATTGAAACTAATACCAGCATTTATTTATACCATTATTAAAAATCCCCGTAATTTATCTTTACATTAGTTTCTCTAAAACATGTTCCAAGCGAGTATATCTACATCATACCCGTCAGCATGTGAAATTATTTTAGGTTTGATAAAAACGGTATCGTATCGGTACTTTACAGGTTATTTAGAAGAGAAAGCACGGTAATGTTTGAGCGCAAAAATGCACGTGTTTCTCATTAAGTGTTCAGCGCGAAAATTGCACGGGTTTCTCGTTTAAGGTATGAATGAGTTGCAAATATATTGATTCGCCATTCGAGGCGTGTATTTGATGGGCATAAATTATGGAAAAGGAGCAAGACGGGATGATACACAGGCCCTCCCGCCCATAAATACATATGTTAAGCTATTCGTTTAAAATATGTTTACGTTCGCTATTGCAATTATAAAAGTCGATACTGATTCATTTTTAGTCCAGATTTTAGCTCGAGAAAAGCCCAGGTATTGTCATAGCCAGCTCGTCGTCCGCCGTCCGCCGGCGTCGTGCTAAAACCTTTACATTGGCTCTAAAATCAAAGTGCCTCCATATACAACGTTGAAACTTCATATGCAGATGCACCTTGATGAGTTCTACGCGCCACACCCATTTTGGGGTCACTAGATAAATGGTCAAGGTCACCGTGACCTCTATTATTATTTTTTAATTCTGACATGCTTTCATTTATTAGCTCGGCTGTTTTCGGAGAAAACCCGAGGTATTGTCATAGCCAGCTCGTCGTGTCGTGTCCGCCTTCCGCGTCGAGCTGAAACCTTAACATTTTGTCAAGGTTTTGAATATTGGCTCTAAAATCAAAGTGCGTCAACCTACAACTTTGAAACTTCACATGTAGCTGCTTCTTGATAAGTTTTACATGCCAAACCCATTTCTGGGTCACTAGGTCAAATGTCAAGCTGACAAGCTTTCATCTATTCAAAACTGCACCCGCAGCCGAGCGTGGCACCCGTTATGCGGTGCTCTTGTTCAAAACTGCACCCGCAGCCGAGCGTTTGCACCCGTTATGCGGTGCTCTAGTTAATTTATGTCACAGGGGATCCTTACACTGGTACCATTTCTTTGAACGTCAATGGATGGATGTATATTTAAGTCTGAAGCAGCCAATATTTACATTATTTTGTATAACCCTTTGCCTCATAGTATGCTCTTTATACGAATTTAAATTCGAAGTGATGTGTATCATTTTTTTTAGAATCTCGCTGCCTAGGAATAGTTATATTGGTTTTGTACCTATTTATTCAAATTTGAGTATGTTTGAATTTCCGCCAAATCAAAATTGTTCAAGTGTTATCTTTTTGTTATCTTATGTAAAGATAGTTTACTGTAGCAAGTTATTCTAAAGTTTATTTTCATACGATGACTTGAAGCTTTTCGTCTTGTGGCAAAATTTCGTCATATGCATGGATATATTTTTCGAATACTTATGGTTTACCTACGCTGTTCGGAGGTATGCGTATTTGAATCTTGTGGTTTGAGGGATATTGTTTTGGCGTCGACTGTCCGTCCGTCCATCTTTCAGTCAGTCCGTCCGGCATTTTTGTGTCCTGAGCCATATCTTGGAAGGGCTTTGGCGGATTTCATTCAAACTTGGTATGAGTTTACAGGCCCGTAGCCAGGGTTTTGAAAAGCGGGGTGCTAATTTAAGCCATCTTCAATTGTTATTGAGCAACGAAGTTGCGAAGGGGGTAGGTGCGGGAGGGGTTGTACCCCTCCTGCAATTGGGGGCTTTGGAGGTCCTCCCCCTAGAAAATTTTGAAAATGAAACGTAAACTCCTGCATTCTGGTCACTTTTGTAACTGTATTTAGAGACTGAAGTTATAGAGCAGTTTAATATGAAATTTCACTTTCTGATTTTTATTGACCATACTCAGTGACTGATCGACATGAATATGATATAACTTACATATATTCCCCACCACGGGCGGCACGTTTTTCAATAACCACCTTTTTTAAAAGTCACGGATAAACATAATTTTATACGATGTTTAACTGACACTAGTATTCCCGCACACACTTTGTTCACATATGCAACAACACATTTAAAGAAAGTAAAATAAAAGTAAAAACGGTATAAAATATTATAATGTTTTGAAATCTTGATAAGATTGGTGTGTTTTACCATTCCAACATTCTACCGAGCGAATTTAATGGAAATATTTGACTTTTTTTCAAAACAATTGTATGTCTGCTACTATGGATAGTACCAGAGGCCTAACATTGCTCTAAACGTGCTAGTAGTGTATTGTACAACAAACAATGATTACTAAAACTGGGTATTCTCTAATCTGCATCAATACTCAAACGAAATCAAATTGGTATTACTGGTTACTTTAATCTGTTTTAACTATGTTTCACAAATAAGTAATCTTTTTTTCTAAACGAATTTCAGAAACATATAACACTTAAGGCGTCATTAAGACCATATAACCACAAACTACTGGCCCTACCCTATGGTCTCAAAGTCCTTAACAATGTATACCAAGACGTTGAAGAAAAAAGATGTACTTTACTTATTTGCCCATTATATGCTTAAGATCCGTCACAGTTGATGAACATTAAACGTTAACATCCACCTGATCATATGTTATAATGTTTTAAATTCACCATAACAACTGTTTAAGAGTATGACATTCCTAGTGTCAAGTTGGACATAATTAAAATATTGTGGAAAATTATTATGTGGCGCAGAACAAATGCCTTGAATTGTTGGTAAACTACAAAAAAGCTACATTACTTTGTAGAAATGATTTGTTTTCTTGTCATTCATCAAAAAGATTATCCTGTCTCGAGTATTGCTGATATTTTTATTGGAAACCCCTTTAGGCGATCCGAAAATGGTTGTACGGGGATATAACAAAATGACAGCGCAGTCTGTCGAAAATGCTGTGCACAGTGTGTTTATAATTGTTATAAATCGTGGTATACTAGTAATGCAAAGTGGTTAACTAGTGACTTATTAGTCTTCGGCAATAGTCAAAGGGTGTCATTTGATTTCAGTCATTTTCGGAGGCTGCCATAATATTCCGTTAATAAACATCTAAAAGGTATATTTTTTATAAGATTATTTATTAAAGTTATTCAAATTGTTTTTCAAGCCATTTAGATAATTGCCGAAAAAGGTAATTGGACTGGGATTCCAAACCACAATAAGTAGGCTTCATCATTTTGTTATGATATCTATTACAGTTATAACAGACATTAATAACGATGACAAAAGTTACAAAACAATCATTAAGCATCAAATATCTATAAATAAGTATCGATTTTATACGGATTAGATTGCCAGGTTAATCATTTTGCATTATACAGAAAACAAATATCCATTTATAACAAAGATTCCAATTCCATTTTGCGGGGACCGGTTTCTTAGATCTGCTCAAATTTTGCTGTCAAAACTTCTGTTGATATCAACAATTCTACGATTATAAATTGTTAATAAAATTACGCGTTATCTTTGAAATGACTTAATCGAGAAATTGATTGTATGTTGACCTGTCGGTTGCATATTGAATACAACAGTATTTTAACGCTTAAATACGAATACTCACTGCATGCACAGGGTTCCCGGAAAAAATAAATAACCGTTTTCGCGTAAAATAAAGT
Source organism: Dreissena polymorpha (assembly GCF_020536995.1). Taxonomy (NCBI): domain Eukaryota; kingdom Metazoa; phylum Mollusca; class Bivalvia; order Myida; family Dreissenidae; genus Dreissena; species Dreissena polymorpha. The sequence continues at coordinate 38,401 of NW_026273366.1, read as the reverse complement.
TGGGTGCAACTTAAAGTACATTTTTTTACTTGTGAAAAACATTTGGTGCGAACGCACCCAGCGCACACCCCTAACTGTGGATATGGTTTATCGATGGATAAGAGTATAATGAACGCCAAATGGCATTGTACACCATCTGTTAATAACGGAGTTATGGCCCTTTGTATCTTTAAAAATGTTTTTTGTGTGTCCGGAGCCATATCTTCGAAGAGCTTTGGCGGTTTTAATTGAAACTTGGTATGAGTATGTATATGGATAAGAGGATGATGCACGCCAAATGGCATCGTACACCATCGGATAATAACGGAGTAATGGCTCTTTGTATCTTGAAAAATGCTTTTTGTGTGTGTTTCCGTAGCCATATCTTGGAAGTGCTTTGACGAATTTCATTGCAACGTGGTATGAGTATATATAACGGTAAGAGGATAATGCACGTTGGCGTTGTCCATCCGTCCACAAAATGATTGGGTCCAGAAGTATATTGGCAGGGGATATCAATTCTACGAATTTGCTTGTTTGTTTTTCGTTGGTGCCCGATGGGCGTTCTGTGTGCTTTCGGTGTGTGTTTATTGCGTTAATTTGCAAAATGAATTTGACCATGAACTATTTATATCCTTTGCTAAAACAGTGCTTAACGATAACGATATAGTAATAGCCGTTAATTTGTAGATTTCTCTAAAATTAGAGGTTTCCAGAGGTGATGAAGGCAACTAGACACCGTTCATAAGCCATAGGTCATCATACGCCTCCTGCCATTTAAAGGGCCTTTTCACATTTTGGTAAATTGACAAAATTAAATAGAAAGGTTGGTTCAGAATCGCAAATTGTCGTTTAAGTTATGATATTTGTGAGGAAACACTAATACTGAACAGTTACCATGATCTAAAATAGCCATTTTATGCTTTTTTTTGACGATTTAAAAACCTGAATATTATAAAGAGTCGCAACGCGAAACGATTGAATAATTTGGAGAGTTCTTGTCTTGCAATATTTTTACAAATGCTGAGTCAACTTTTAAGAAATAACACGATACACAACTCGCATGACCCAGTTGACAGTGATCACGCAGTCTTTATGAATGAAATCTCCAGTTGTAAAGACACACCTCCGCATTGGACCAATGAAATCACTCGTATGTTTAAAACGTCAGTTAGTTGAAAAGTATGTAAACAAAGGTTTCAAACGGCGCTGGACAGTTAGTCTTGATGCATAATGTAACGACAAGAACGGTAATAATGTTTTTTCATACGTTTTATTAAATTATGGTATCGAACTACATGAACTTTGTAGGGAAATTGCCCTTTACTCCGTGAAGATTTCAGTCTTAAAGACTGCATGATCACTGTCAACTGGATCATGCGAGTTGTGTATCGTGTTATTTCTAAAAAGTTGACCCAGCATTTGTAAAAATATTGCAAGACATATACATTTCCAGAATGGAAATTCATTTCTGCGTTGAATAAGACCGAGATCGTGAAAATCGCTGCACAATTGAAGAAGATATGGCTGTTCAAAGCGATGTACCCCGTTTTGGGCTGATTTTGAGTTGCATACCTTGTTATATATATATATTTGGTAGTGAAATATTTTTTTTCAGAAAAGTTAATTTTTCGTTATAATATGATTATTTATCATTCAAAATGATGTTTTCACTAATTAATATCATAGCCACACGCTAACCACCTGTGTGTCATAAGACAATCCACAACATATGTATCCGAAATTTTCGTCATAGGGTCTCTTGTTTAAGAAATTCACGATAAGCTACGGTTGCGGCGATTGAAGCAGTATGGAAAGTATGCTTGCTTGTATGGACGGCCAACATGAGAACATTCATCAGTAAATCTTCATTTTAATTACGTCATACATTTTTGTTGCGAAATGCTGATTTAAATTGTGTGGAAGATGTGTGTTAACACGTGTGTATCATTTCGTTCAGAATGTACGCAGAAAGTCACAAGGTGGATTTCAGGACGGGTTTGGGTGCATAATGACTAGCTTTAGGTCTCCGCGAATGTCTATACTATGCCAAGGAGCTGGGTTCAAGTGTATATCTATGCTTCCTGGACGCTCGTCAAGCATTTGACCGGGTATGGAACGATGGACTATTTCATAATTTTTTTATCAATTTCCGATGCTTATGATCCTGATCCAGTCATTGATACAAACACCCTTCTCGTACTCCGTGAAATGTATCGCAACTCAACAAGCCGCGTTCGCCATCGAGGATTGATCTCGGAACCACTTCCGGTCGGGCAAGGAACCCGTCAGGAAGAAAAAGTTCGCCGCTGTTGTATCTTATTTACATAAATGGCCTGATGGAGAAACGTGAAGAGAGTGGTAATGGCCTGCGCATTTATGACATTAATATGGCTTCGCCTACCGTGGCCGATGATATGGTTCTAGTATCATACTCTAAAAATGGTCTCGAGAGGATGCTTAAGATTTGCTATGAATATGCAAACAGGTGGAGGTTTCTTTATAGTGCATCGAAGTGTTCCGTACTAGTCTATAATAAGAAGACAGAAGAGACTTCAACCTTCCGTCTAGGGCATGAACGTCTGCCCGCTAGCGACAAGTATACCCATCTTGGTATTGAATGCAACTCTTTTCTGACCACTAATAATGCGATTCATGATGCATGCGTGCGACTGCGAGGAACATACATGAGCTTGTGCGCTAAAGGGGTAGCGCCTGAAAGACTTAGTCCACCAACTCTATCAACAATATTTAGCTCGTCTGTTATCCCTAAGGCCTTATATGGCTGTGAGCTATGGAAAAACAACTCGCAAAGTGATCTCGTACAACTTTCAATTGCACAGAACTTTTGCCTGAAACACATGCAAGGGTATGACAGAAACATCTCAACAGATTATTGCCTGTCAACCGTAAATACCGTTCCGATTGTGAATGAACTGGATATCAGAAAACTAACATTCCTCGGCCAAATATGCATATTTAAATCCTAAATACCTAGCGAAAGATATCTTCAACAATAGACTTATACGTCACATTGAACTCGAAGGCCAATGCCTCGGATATATCCCTGATGCATACAGGATACTACAAAAGTATGACTTAATGAACGTCTTACGCTCATACGTCCAGGATGGAAATTTCTCCACAAAGCGACAATGGAAGAAAATAGTTGAGCGAAAAGTCGTAATGAATATAAAGAACGAAATACAGAGTCGCATCAAGGGCAACGATTAATGGGGAGTAACTGCGCGTGTAATAGACTCCAACAATTACTCCCCTTTATGGAGGGTAGCAAAAGACAATCCAAAAATAATTAACGATGTGTAAAACAATATTGAATAGCACAGGTATGTTTGTGTCCAGACAGTATGGACGAGAATGCAGACTTTCTTGCTTGAAAACCGTTAATCTCGTAATTCATAAGTTGTGTTATTGTCACTTGCTAGAGGATAAGCGAAAACATTTATGGACAATATTAATTGAATGCATCGGAATAACGGAATATTCGCGCTTCATCCACTTAAATGGCTTAGAACAAAGTGTATCGTTGCTGAAAATGATATCTGAAACTGTTGACTCATATTTTGTGCATTTTAAATTGTGCAAAGCTGCTGTTAGCATCCTGAACTAGGGTCAGACGCTCTGAGCCACTTTTTTCACGTATGTTGACATGTCGATCCAATCTATGTTAGTGTACCTTACACTATATAGCCGTCTTCCGTGGAAGGTAAAACCTGTGACATATGTTAAGTATATTCGCCTATTATGTCTTTATATTCGTTTTCGCTTTAAGACATATCCTCGGCGAATATCCTCGGCGAATAAGTTACACTGAAAAAAGGTAATTATTGTTATCTCAATGTGATTATTTTCTTTAGGAATTACAGGAATTAACACTTATTTATCATCTATATATAATCTAATTATGTTATACTTATCTTTGTGAATAATCTAATGCCTGTATTGAGGTGTTTCTTTTTTATCTTTGTTTGTGTATATACTCGATTGTTCTTCCTTGCTTGTATTATATAATATGCTCTTCATGAATGGAGGAAAATAAAATTCTATCTATATATCTTTTTTGAAACACGTTTTGTTTTTACTGGATTAGTGTATACAAGACAACTTGGTTGATCGTTTTGATCTATTTTTAACCATAAGTCATTGCGTAATATGTTTTGTTGTTTCTAAATTTTATGACTTTTTTAACTTTTTAACGCCTGTTTTACGTGTATTACAAGGTATGTTAAAGGGGTCTTTTCACAGATTTTGGCATGTTTTGAAGTTTGTCATTAAATGCTTCATATTGATAAATGTAAACACTGGATCTAAAAAACTCCAGTAAAAAATCCAGGATAAAATAAAAAAATGGAAAAAAGTTGCCCGCAGCAGGGCTCGAACCAGTGACCCCCGGTATCCTGGAGTAAAAATCAAATAGACCGCTCGGCCATTCTGCCAATTACATACGTTAAACGTATTTTATACTTTATATAAGCAATTTTCGAAGTTTCACAAAATTAAACGACAACAAAAGAACTAGATATATTTGTTCGTGATATTTAAAGTTTAATCTCATTATCACTTTAGTCGTAACCCGGCGACAACAAAGCCGTGTTCCAAGATATTGGAGGCGACTGATTAGAGCAACGTATAAACCAGAAGCTACGCCGACATTTGAGTCGCGTTCTGAGAAAACTGGGCATAATGCATGTGCGTAAAGTGTCGTCCCAGATTAGCCTGTGCAGTCCGAACAGGCTAATCAGAGACGATACTTTCCGCGTAAATGACATTTTTCGTTTAAATGCAGTCTCTTCTTAGCAAAAATCTAATTTAGGCGGAAAGTTTCATCCTTGAGTAGCCTGTGGGGACTGCACAGGCTAATCTGGGACGACACTTTGCGCATATACATTATGCCCAGTTTTCTCAGAACGCGACTCATTTTTGTTACGGTCGTGTGCGGCCAATCGTGAATGCAATTAGTGATGGCAGTGACGACGAAGACGATCACACTCCATCACTTCATGCAAATGCACAGCCATGCACAAAACGAAAACAGTGCCATTGATCATTGATTATTTGATGAAGAGATGTGGATGTACGAGGCGTTATGAAAATAACTTTTCACCAGCTTCTGCACATCAGTCCATATTAAGCATGCGCGTGAAGACCAATGATGGAAAGGAAATGTCCCTTATGGCAATTTCTCAGACATATCTTCTAGCACGAAGACATTAAAGAAACGATCCCGCGTAATAATGTTGATATAACAAGAAAACAAGAGGAAAATTTATTTCAAAGAATAAAATCTATATAAGAAATTGAGGCAATTTAATGGATTGTAGGCACTATGATATTCACAATCAAATATATTATCATTGAGTACCATTGTTCATGTTGAAGCAGATAATTATTTCAATTTAATAACTTCAATTGATGCCAAAATGGCTCAGCAAATTGATTTGGAAAAATCCGTATATTAAACAAAGCGTCTTACTGTACACTTCAATGCTATAATCTTTGTGAGCATGGGTACGTACCGAGCTAGAATCGGGTGTTCGACGGTAAGGTCTCGGTCTATATTGGACCTAGACACGATTCGACGTAGATCTGTTTTCTTCATACTATAAGGTAGATCTATATTATTTTAGTATTTCAATAATAAATATATAAAGCACATTCTTTTATCCATATACATATTATGGCTTGTATGAGAGAGCTGCCTCTCATTTTTTTCTTTTTCTATCTGACTTCAAATGAATTATATTACTGTTTATCTGAATTTGAGGTTGTTACATCATTGTCACTTCAAAGACCGTTTTTTGTAACAAAATCTAAAATTGACAATAAACTTGTAGCAGATTTTTTTGTTAACTTTATTGATATAAAACGGCCATATGTAGCGTCCACGATTCCGATCATTTAGGTATAAAATGTGATTTAAATGGCCTTTAACACGCACCAGAGACGTTCTAGGTATAACAAAAGTTGCGGGGGGGGGGCATGCCCCGGACCCCCCTACAATGACCTAAGATACTGTCTCGGCTAAAATTTTAGTCTGGCTACGCCACTGTCATGTTGTCCCGTATGCAGACAGTTACTTGAGGTGGACTTTGACACGCACTATCCTTTGAAGATGTTTATCGGGTTGTGCAGTACATCGTGAACACCATAGCTTGGAGAGGAAATCGGTCTACAATACGCATCAGTCCTAAGTGAAACTACAACAGTCCGATCGTCTCCCTTGAATCAAGTATTACAAAGCTGTAACAATTACATGCGCAATAACTGCTTACTTTAAAGCATTTATTCATTAGGGTACGACGGAATAAACGATCAATAAACACCTTATGTTAATTACACAGTATTACTTTAAAGATATCAAATAACACGAATTTAAGGGACAGAAATGAATGAAATTATATTGGTAAATGACCTTTGTCTTGTATTGGTAGACAAACCACCGAAAGAGTATAGTTTCCATGATAAAAAATAATCGTTTAATTATCTAGCAACACTTGTTTGACTTCCGCGGTCAGTCTGTCTTAAGATCTTTCCTGCAAACCAGAAAAGGATACCGACAATTGGCAGTTTTCTATAAATCAAAGCGCTGAAGGTACTGAAATGGTTCGCTATTGCATAATTTAAGACGCAAGATGTGTGTGCATTTTTTATCATCCTATTTATTTTATAGAGATAACTTATTCAAAATACCAACAGCATGGTCATTTTTTGACGTTTTGGAAGAATAGAAAGTATGATGAAAATGATAGAACTGAATATAAAGAAAATTTGCAATCAGCATCATATTAAATGAAAATTTTTGGAACATCGAATATACCTTTCTCACTAAAAATACAATTTCATGATGGAAATCTCCCGCACATTTTTTTATGTTGACACCATATACACATTCAAAATATACAATAAGATGATTGACGAAAAAAAAAAATAATAAATATTCGAGCATAACTATTAACCCACGAATTAGGTAGTCATAAAGACAGCCCAGTTGACCGGTACTTTGTTGTTTATGCAATACTTGTTTCCCTTTCAGTTCACACCATGTCTACAACTCTGACCTAAACATGGGTATGGAGCACTAATGCGCTGTTTCGGCGTAACTTTTTTTACCCAGGTTTTCACTTAATTTTTTTTAACCCACCAGACACGCATGAAGATATTCGAATATTTCATAGGCTGATTCGAGAAAAACCTCGGAACTGTGGCTACATCACTGAGTCTGTACTACGCGTAAATAACATAGCAGTGTAAGGAATTCCGGACTCTGTATGTTCAAACGACCCAAATTGTGGCCCAGTTACAATTACGCGTTAAAATCCATCTCGCAGAATTTCAGGGTCAGTACTCGTTCACTTAATCGTCTGGGGAATATATAATTGACTATCGATAAACACAGTTTTGCTTGCAAGATGAAAAAACAACACTACCGATATAGTATGGTGTCACGAAAAGAGGACATTATCCAACCACATATGTTTGCCTTACTCTGTCATCACGTCTGTAAATCATTCCTGAACGCCTGGATAGGCTGTCCTTATTTACCATTTTACTATTTTGAATTCAATTTTGTATCAAAAAGCATTGTGCTCAAATGTTCCATTTACAATTAGCAATGAGATTTTTAATGACCCTCGTCATGCGAAAATGGATCTTATTCCATATGCGCTCATCATATATATAACCCACTGAGCCTGCGTTTTTTTTTCAGTCTGGCCAGGGGATACATACCTATACCAAAACATATTGAGTGATTTAATAGCGAAATGCATCGCCTCTTACCAGACTGCGCAAATGCACAAGTTGGGCTTAAGATGCGCTAGCCGAAACGTATAAGACCCATTTTCACATGACGCGGTTATGAAAGTGTGATTTAAATGCGTCGCAAGAAAACTGGCGTGTAAATCAAGTATTAACATACGATATATTTCCATGACGAAGAAATACACTCATAATAAGGCATGTGAGGACACATATGATATGAATCTCTCGTAGTGTATTTTTTATCTACTTACACTTATGTGTGGTTTGACAATGATTACACACATTTCATGCGATTAAAATGCGACTTACAAGAGAAAAACACAATGGTTAAACGTTTGTGTTTAATTTAATTATTTAGAAGCGTAAATTTCAAACTGTATTTCAAAGTCAGCGTTTACGCCGACTACCTTTTTAACAGATATTTCTTATGATATGCAGTTCTTTTTTTATTCGGTTTTAGCGATTACAAGCATTAGTGTTGTAGTACCGGTATACCTGTAGCTATTGGTGATTTCAACGTTTTATAAATTGAGAACTTTGAATATAAACAAACTTACTCTTCTACTATTGTGTTGTTAGCACCCGTGAATAGAAAAGATCGCCGCTATCTATTAAAAACAAATAGAACTTTTCCCTGACATATGAAATTTAACGCCGCTGTAGTAGCATGCACTATGACCGAGGATACGCAACAGTCGCGTGAGTGTATTGGACATCCCACTTTCCTTGTTTTTCAGCAGTAGTTTTATTTTCCGCAGCTACTCCAAGCTTCAGATTATGAAATGTCTCATTCAAGAAAAAAGAAAATGAAAAAAAAAACAACAACAAATATTCATGATCATTCTCTGAAATATACGAAGTTACCGGATATGATATTTCACTGCGCAGAAATTCACTGCGCAGATCGAGCGTGCTAATCGAGCGCAAAAAGTTCTACGTGAGACAACGTACACAATCTGTACATCGTTCTTTATGGTAAAGGCCCAGTCTCACTATGATGCCGGCGGAGTCCCTTTGCGTGAACCGGGATCTACCGGGGTGAACCGGGGCTCTACCGGGAGGAACCGGGGCTACATCGGGGACGACCGGGATGAACCGGGGAAAACCGGGGCTCCACCGGGAAAGTATTTAAATGTTTAATACCCCCGGGATGAACCGGGAGTCAACGGGATTGTCCGGCACGGCACCGTAGCTCTACCGGGGCCCATACAGACCCCGGCAGAAGTACGACAACGCCGCGATGAATGTCGTTAGAGTTCCGGTATAGCTTTGGTATATAAGAAAACATGCACTCTGTCGGAACGCCACCGGCATTCACCGGTGCTCCGCCGGGGCATTACCGGCGACGACCGGGGTAAAACCGGGGCGTTGCCGTAGCTCTTCCGGGTTCTAATGCCGGTATAGACACGGTGAGTGCCGGCGGTGTTACGGTATACCGGGACTCTGCCGGCTTACACCGGGGCTAAACCGGGGCACTACCGGCGACCACCGGGGCTATGCCGGGACGCTTCCGGCTTTAACCGGGGTACTACCGGCGACAACCGGGCTTCACCGGGATAAACCGTAGCCAGTCCGGGTTGACCGGGACTCTGCCGGGCTGTTGACCGGCTTCAACCGGGGCGGCACCGGGTAATAGTGTGGCTGCGTTAAACAATGTCTACGAATCATCCCGGTCCTCGCCGGTCGACCGGCGTTAGCAAACCGAGATGGACCGGGGCTCTACCGGCGAAAGTGAAACTTGGGCTTAAGTGGATTTTCTTTTGTGTACACATTACAAAGGAAGTCTGATCTGTTAATTGTGCAATAGAAAGCTACTTTAGGCTATTGAAAGTGATTTATTTGACGCCAACAATAACAGTTTTATGCGGCCATGTTGTTGTTGTTGTTGTATATCTTCACCGCCTATGTAGACGAACCTCTCTCTACCAGATCTGTAGAGTTGAACAAAAGGTTATCGTTCCCACCACCAGTACCGTGTAGTCCTCCACCGTATATGTACATTGCAGTATATACACAACTATTGTCTTGTCTTACAGTCTCTGAGCTTCTGCACTCAACCGCTAGAGTTAATCCGTATACATTCGGACACATAGAGAAAATTCGGACAAAACATCGTTTATGCATTTTATGTCACACTAAACCTAGCCCCAGGCCTTCAGTGCCTTCAGCGCTTTGATTTAAGGAGTAATGGTCCATTGTTTGAAATTATATACAGAAGCTGTTGAGCGCATCCCTCCCTTATTTAGCATTCCATTTCCCCCAAACTTTTCATAGAATTATAACCTCCGATTGCTTAAAGGGATCTTTTCACGCTTTGGTAAATTGACAAAATTGAAAAAAGTTGTTTCAGATTCGCAAATTTTCGTTTTAGTTATGATATTTGTGAGGAAACAGTAATACTGAACATTTACCATGGTCTAATATAGCCATTATATGCATCTTTTGACGATTTTAAAACCTAAAAATTATAAAGCGTTGCAACGCGAAACGATTGAATAATTTGGAGAGTTTTGTTTTTGTCGTTAAATTTTGTGAAACTACGAAGATTGCTTATATAAGGTATAAAATACATCAACTAGTGTAATCCGCGGAATAGCTCAGTCGGCTAAAGCGTTTTTACTTCAGGACTCTGACAGGACTCCAGGGGTCACTGGTTCGAAACCTGGTCCGGGCAATGTTCTTTTCCTTTTTTAAATTTTATTCTTGATTTTTTACTGGAGCTATTACGATCCAATGTTTACATTTATCGATATAAAGCATTTAATGAATAAGTTAAAAAATGCCAAAATCTGTGAAAAGGCCCCTTTAAGCGTAAATGTTTGATTGCTGCGTTATTTTTTTTAAAGCGTTGATGTATTTTGTTTAACATAACAAAATAGATAATATTTAATTCCACACATATACATTTTTTTCACCCTTATTTATTGTCATAAATTGTGCTAAATTAAGGCGGTCCACGAGGTGTTCGTACTACCCCCTCTCCCATTTAGTCAATGCCTGTCTGTTCTTCAAGCACAACGAACGGCTAAATACTATTTTGGCTGGAAGAAGTTATAAGACTGTTTACATTTTCTCATCGCCATCATCAGCAGAAGCAGCAGCAGCTAACCCTTGACCGGTTTGTGGGCCGTTTGTGTGTGTGTGGGGGGGGCGGGGATGGAATGAAGAACGATGTTTCAGAAAGCCTCCTCTGGTTAGGTCATTTGTGTGCTGTTCAAAGTAATTTATTCATGGCAAAGGATGTCCACTCTTTTACATTATCCACCCAGCTTTTTTTCTGACGGCCTAGAAGTCGACTTCCCTCTAGCGCGCCCTGGAGAACAGTTTTGCACAGAGAGTCGTGCCTGGTGACGTGCCCAAACCAAATCAACTTTCGACGTATGACGGTCGCCAGTCGGATCTCTTGTGGACCAACAAATTATTAGGATTTTGTGATTGATTGTGTAGATAAATTTTGACATCAAACACGAAGACGATAGTTTTTATGTTATAGTAGCTATTAAACATAATATTATACACCTGTGGTTGACCACAGAGTATTCATTAATAGCAAAGCTGGTTTTTGGTTTTAAATGTACCAGAGCGAGAGAGAGATGTTTTATTTACTACTGCCCAGCTCAAGTTCAAGCAGGATATTCATCGGGTACGTATTTATTGAGAATCGTGGGGCAGCCCTTAACGGTCTGGTCAACCGCCGTATATTAATTATTTGTCTTGAATATTTTACGAAAAGTTACTGAAAAATCTTATTAATTAGAATATTTTGTTTAACAGTAGAAAACAGTTTCAATGAACACTTCAACAGACTTGTGTATGCATTGTTATCTTATCGAACTATGCTTCACAATTTTACTTTTATATGAAAGCTTTTGTATATGTTTCATTAAATGTTTATACTTTCTGAAAGTGAATTGTTATTTTCAGATATTAAGATGATGCTAAAATCATGCTTATCGCTATTATATGGCTATGAATCGTGAGAGTTACAAACATTCGATATTATTGAAAGGTTACATGTGTGCGCTTGTAAATGTGTCCAAGAAACTTTTCGCAATATATTAGGTGATAGTGGTAGATGTATTAATGCAATTGTTTCGACGCGAGCACTTGTTTTCTATATACTTTCTATATACTTTAAATATGTACGAGATGGAAACAGCAAGTTGAAGGGTGAACAAAAATGCGTTAAGGTTCCTGTCTAATATTAAAGATAATTTTATTAAAATTGGTTGAGTCTTGCAGACATTTGTGAAATTGTTTTCATTTCCATGGATTATAAATGGAATGGGTCGATAAATGAATGAGGATAGGGGATACACATGTATTTTTTTTTTGCAAACAAGCACGCTGTGGATTCTTTTTCATTTTTCCATTACCTATCCATGAAATTGTTTGTAATACATACGCGCACAATTTTACAGGAAAATGTTATTTGCAATAATAACCACTTTACCGCTCTATCTGCTGTATATTTGATGTTTGTATTAGCTGTCTGTATGTATCAGTGAAACACAGTTACCAAAACCCTCTTGCTACGAGAGTAGCAGAGACTACGAGAGTATCAGAGAGAGCTGACTGGCATGTATATATATGAATTGGATACTTCTAGCAGCATGTACACAATATCAGCCATAACAGCCGCATTACGGTCGAGACAGTTAGCATGGATTGTTTGGCCTTTATAGCTTTTCGGTTGCTAGTGGTATGGATTTCATTCATACGTGAGTTATATTAGAGCATTTATATTCGTAGATTCCATGAACGATATTTATCTCATACAGATTGTTGATAGTTTGGTCGCATTGTCTATAATTATATAACCTTTTGGTACATGCATAAAGCGTGATTCTTTGTCTAAAGGACAGGGGGGGGGGGGGGGGGGGGGGGGTATTGTGCTGATTTGGCAAACAAACTAGCTACTACGAATTATTTGTTACTTAGATAAGAATTATACTTAAAGAAAACATTCTCGGTCGAAATTCAACTGTTGGTGCGAGATCCAAAAATAGGAAATGAGTCAAGTACTGTATACGCATACTGACAGATTATATATTAGCCATTGATTTGTCAGAAGTATGTAACAAGTATCATCATATTGATCCGAGAATGTACCAGATGTGTGACATGAAGATACCTATGTTTTATACGTAAGAAATAGCTTCATATCCTACATTTTAACTGGGCTTCTATAAGTTCTGTATTTATCTGGGACAAACTGGTTATATTATTCCAGGTTGATATGATTGTATTAATGTAAGTATGAATGCACTCTCCAATATCCATTCTTCACGATTTGGGAAAGTGTGTTTATTCGGGACATTTTTACATCAGTTTTCAAGATACTTCAATATTCATTTTTATATGGCGTCTCGGTCACATTTGTATATAAGAGTTTTAAAAGGTGAAACTTAATTAATTATGAAATGTATTATCTGCATTGTACCATAAGACATCACATTACATTGCGTCATGAAATATTACATTATGAATATGAGGGTATAGTTATGTTCGAGGGATGTTTACCAGTTTACATGTAAATGAAATACGTATGGTTGTAGCTTATGTATTGTTGAAAGGATTTTTTATTTCCTTCACTGACATTAAAAAGGTCAGTATGATAAGTGCTCTTTTTGCAATACTGCAGCTACATACGCATTTCGTAGACGATTTAACTGTTGTTGCAGTTGCCATAAATGCAATAACTATTTCATAATAACACGATAATGATGCGGATTACATTCGTTTTTACCAGTACATACCAATCTTCCTTTAAAGACCATCATTAGAATGGTAGAAAATCTAATACGTAAAAAATATCAATGTTTGTGCCTCATACTGATTCAACGGTTTCTAATATATTGAAATAATCTTAGTGAACGTGTTTCTTTAAATCTCGACTTAAGACTGAGTATTTACGGCCATAGTAATGTGTTACTTTTCTCCTTGCATACAGTGCTAGTGTTGAGCTTTCTCTTGACAGTAAATGGGTTCGTTCGTTCCTTCAAACCGTTCTTAAATCATACCCCTGGAGTCAAAAATGGAGATGTCAGATAATTTCATATAGATTTTGAAAACACTAAGGAAATGTATTCTGGTAGGGTGAAACAAGTAAAAATTATTTGTCTACAATTTAAAATTATATATAGTTTCGACAGCATGTTCCCGGGGACAAAATTAAGTTAACATGACAGTATAACGGTCGATAGAACGTCATATGGACGTGCCACTGACGTCATAAGTTGCCACTTTGACGTCCGTTAAAACGTCAATGACGTCACTGGGAGGGTCGGCGACACTTCCGACATGCTCGACTCATTGAGCCCTACAAGTGTGCCAAGTTTCATGACTATCGGTCAACAACTTTGCCTCCAGCAACGGCAGAACGTCTCCCATTATAAGGAATGCCAGCCGATGACGTCACTATGGAGGTTTACACGTAAACGTTTAACGGGCGCCGCTCGCAAACGCCTTTGAATATATTCGGGAAATTTGGCACGTTTGTAGCGCTTACCGAGACCCGTCGAATGACGCTGTTTTGACCGTTATAGGACGTCATATGGCCGTGCCGCTGACGTCAGAATCTGCAACTTTGACGTCATCTATTACATCAATGTCGTCACTGGGAAGACCGGCGACATGGCACGTTTGTAGAGCTCACTGAGACCCGCCGAATGACGTTGGTCCCGTCGTTATAGGACGTCATATGGACGTGCCACTGACGTCATAAGTTGCCAATTTGACGTCCGTTTAAACGTCAATGACGTCACTGGGAGGGTCGGCGACACTTCCGACATGCTCGACTCATTGAGCCCTACAAGTGTGCCAAGTTTCATGACTATCGGTCAACTACTTTGCCTCCAGCAACGGCAGAACGGCTCCCATTATAAGGAATGCCAGCCGATGACGTCACTATGGAGGTTTACACGTAAGCGTTTAACGGGCGCCGCTCGCAAACGCCTTTGAATATAGTCGCGAAATTTGGCACGTTTGTAGCGCTCACCGAGACCCGTCGAATGACGCTGTTTTGACCGTTATAGGGCGTCATATGGCCGTGCCGCTGACGTCAGAAGCTGCAACTTTGACGTCATCTGTTACGTCAATGTCGTCACTGGGAAGACCGGCGACATTGCACGTTTGTAGAGCTCACCGAGACCCGCCGAATGACGTTGGTCCCGTCGTTATAGGACGTCATATGGACGTGCCACTGACGTCATAAGTTGCCACTTTGACGTCCGTTTAAACGTCAATGACGTCCATGGGAGGGTCGTCGACACTTCCGACATGCTCGACTCATTGAGCCCTACAAGTGTGCCAAGTTTCATGACTATCGGTCAACTACTTTCCCTCCAGCAACGGCAGAACCGCTCCCATTATAATAATGCCAGCCGATGACGTCACTATGGAGGTTTACACGTAAGCGTTTAACGGGCGCCGCTCGCAAACGCCTTTGAATATAGTCGCGAAATTTGGCACGTTTGTAACGCTAACCGAGACCCGTCGAATGACGCTGTTTTGACCGTTATAGGACGACATATGGCCGTGCCGCTGACGTCAGAAGCTGCAACTTTGACGTCATCTGTTACGTCAATGTCGTCACTGGGAAGCCCGGCGACATGGCACGTTTGTAGAGCTCACCGAGACCCGCCGAATGACGTTGGACCCGTCGTTATAGGACGTCATATGGACGTGCCACTGACGTCATAAGTTGCCACTTTGACGTCCGTTTAAACGTTAATGAAGTCACTGGGAGGGTCGGCGCCACTTCCGGCATGCTCGACTCATTGAGCCCTACAAGTGTGCCAAGTTTCATGACTATCGGTCAACTACTTTGCCTCCAGCAACGGCAGAACGGCTCCCATTATAAGGAATGCCAGCCGATGACGTCACTATGGAGGTTTACACGTAAGCGTTTAACGAGCGCCGCTCGCAAACGCCTTTGAATATAGTCGCGAAATTGGACACGTTTGTAGCGCTCACCGAGACCCGTCGAATGACGCTGTTTTGACCGTTATAGGACGTCATATGGCCGTACCGCTGACGTCAGAAGCTGCAACTTTGACGTCATCTGTTACGTCAATGTCGTCACTGGGAAGACCGGCGACATGGCAAGTTTGTAGAGCTCACCGAGACCCGCCGAATGACGTTGGTCCCGTCGTTATAGGACGTCATATCGACGTGCTAGTTACGTCATAAGTTGCCACTTTGACGTCCGTTTAAACGTCAATGACATCACTGGGAGGGTCGGCGACACTTCCGACATGCTCGACTCATTGAGCCCTACAAATGTGCCAAGTTTCATGACTATCGGTCAACTACTTTGCCTCCAGCAACGGCAGAACGGCTCCCATTATAAGGAATGCCAGCCGATGACGTCACTATGGAGGTTTACACGTTAGCGTTTAACGGGCGCCGCTCGCAAACGCCATAGAATATAGTCGCGAAATTTAGCACGTTTGTAGCGCTCACCGAGGCCCGTCGAATGACGCTGTTTTGACCGTTATAGGACGTCATATGGCCGTGCCGCTGACGCCACAAGCTGCAACTTTGACGTCATCTGTTACGTCAATATCGTCACTGGGAAGACCGGCGACATGGCACGTTTGTAGAGCTCACCGAGACCCGCCGAATGACGTTAGTCCCGTCGTTATAAGACGTCATATGGACGTGCCACTGACGTCATAAGTTGCCACTTTGACGTCCGTTTAAACGTCAATGACGTCACTGGGAGTGTCCGTGACACTTCCGACATGCTCGACTCATTGAGCCCTACAAGTATGCCAAGTTTCATGACTATCGGTCAACTACTTTGCCTCCAGCAACGGCAGAACGGCTCCCTTTATAAGGAATGCCAGCCGATGACGTCACTATGGAGGTTTACACGTAAGCGTTTAACGGCGCCGCTCGCAAACGCCTTTGAATATAGTCGCGAAATTTGGCACGTTTGTAGCGCTCACCGAGACCCGTCAAATGACGCTATTTAGACCGTTATAGGACGTATATGGCCGTGCCGCTGACGTCAGAAGCTGCAACTTTGACGTCATCTGTTACGTCAATGTCGTCACTGGGAAGACCGGCGACATGGCACGTTTGTAGAGCTCACCGAGACCCGCCGAATGACGTTGGACCCGTCGTTATAGGACGTCATATGGACGTGCCACTGACGTCATAAGTTGCAACTTTGATGTCCGTTTAAACGTCAATGACGTCACTGGGAGGGACGGCGACACTTCCGACATGCTCGACTCATTGAGCCCTACAAGTGTGCCAAGTTTCATGACTATCGAACAACTACTTTGCCTCCAGCAACGGCAGAGCGGCTCCCATTATAAGGAATGCAAGCCCTTGTCGTCACTATGGAGGTTTACACGTAAGCGTTTAACGAAGCCGCTCGCAAACGCCTTTGAATATAGTCGCGAAATTTGGCACGTTTGTAGCGCTCTTCGAGACCCGTCAAATGACGCTGTTTTGACCGTTATAGGACGTCATATGGCCGTGCCGCTAACTTCAGAAGCTGCAACTTTGACGTCATCTGTTACGTCAGTGTCGTCACTGGGAAGACCGGCGACTTGGCACGTTTGTAGAACTCACCGAGACCCACCGAATGACGTTGGTCCCGTCGTTACAGGACGTCATATGGACGTGCCACTGACGTCATAAGTTGCCACTTTGACGTCCGTTTAAACGTCAATGACTTCACTGGGAGGGTCGGCGACACTTCCGACATGCTCGACTCATTGAGCCCTACAAGTGTGCCAAGTTTCATGACTATCGGTCAACTACTTTGCCTCCAGCAACGGCAGAGCGGCTCCCATTATAAGGAATGCAAGCCCTTGTCGTCACTATGGAGGTTTACACGTAAGCGTTTAACGAAGCCGCTCGCAAACGCCTTTGAATATAGTCGCGAAATTTGCCACGTTTGAAACGCTAACCGAGACCCGTCGAATGACGCTGTTTTGACCGTTATAGGACGTCATATGGCCGTGCCGCTGACGTCAGAAGCTGCAACTTTGACGTCATCTGATACGTCAATGTCGTCACTGGGAAGACCGGCGACATGGCACGTTTGTAGAGCTCACCGAGACCCGCCGAATGACGTTGGTCCCGTCGTTATAGGACGTCATATGGACGTGCCAGTAACGTCATAAGTTGCCACTTTGACGTCCTTTTAAACGTCAATGACGTCACTGGGAGGGTCGGCGACACTTCCGACATGCTCGACTCATTGAGCCCTACAAGTGTGCCAAGTTTCATGACTATCGGTCAACTACTTTGCCTCCAGCAACGGAAGAACGGCCCCCATTATAAGGAATGCCAGCCGATGACGTCACTATGGAGGTTTACACGTAAGCGTTTAACGGGCGCCGCTCGCAAACGCCTTTGAATATAGTCGCAAAATTTGGCACGTTTGTAGCGCTCACCGAGACCCGTCGAATGACGCTGTTTTGACCGTTATAGGACGTCATATGGCCGTGCCGCTGACGTCAGAAGCTGCAACTTTGACGTCATCTGTTACGTCAATGTCGTCACTGGGAAGACCGGCGACATGGCACGTTTGTAGAGCTTGAACGTGCTGTAGTAAAACGATGACATGTACAATTTGTAATCAAAATATTTACTCATAAGAGAGATATTTAAGTTTAAAAATGCTGCGTTCTAAAAGTCACCAATTGTAGTACAACGTTATATTATTCCAATTTAATTTCAATTTCATCATTCTCGGTGGGCTTTTTTCACCAAAAAAAAACATAACATAAATTAGCAAAACAATTTGGCTCGTATGAATATTCATGAGCGCAATGTTGCAAGCCGGTCGGTCATTAAGACGAGTAAGTTAATGTGTTTTGCGTTTCACATTATTCTTTTACGATTGAAAATTTTACTTTTTTAGTTATTTTTTAATTTGCTATGTTTGATATATTAATGTTGATCAATTTCAATTAAATTTACATGAAGTATTAGATATATGTTGAATTAGTCTGAGTCCAAATTTCAACAAAATCCGTTCTAAAATAGGGAGCAATATTTATTCGAATATGTGTTGCGTTAGAAAAGTCTCCAAGTGTATATTTATCATGCAATTTATCCACTTTGCCACAAATATCCATTCGAAATTATTTCGTATGCAACGTGATACATACACCAACTCGATTAAACCACTATGTGATTTGGATCCGTGTTGATGAATTAGTAAGGAAAACGACGACTGTTTTCCAATAAGATATTTCGTGTAACTGTGATTTATATACAAAGTTGTAATCATCGATTGACTCCATCCTGTGTTTCATTATTTTCTTATCATAATTATGATGGCGTAGCATAATACTTTATTGTACACAATATATGTAACACATAATAAGTATATACAAGTAAACATGCATTTAGTTCTGCTGATGGTAAATCCTTTTTTCTGTAGGGATGCCTGATCGATTGCACAAGATATAAGATGCTACAAATTATTGATCTCACGAACAATAGCTTACAATTGATACTGTTAGTACTTTTTTCTTTTTGTGAAAAAGGAAAACTTATCCGAACAAAACACTGCAATCCAGATGCAGCAGTTTCAACAACAAAGGACGAACATTTAAAAAAAATAGTGTTCGTATAAGTTTTCATGACGTTCAGGTCATTACGAATTTGCAAGGCTCAAAATATTTGATTATATGTAACTGTTAATATCTACATATCTTATCCATTATATTTAATGCACATTATTGATTTTTGTAACACTAAAGTGTTGAAGTCTTTTGTATTTTAACTAATTTAGAAGGCCGATTAATAGAAGTTATGTTAGCTTATTAGATGTCGTAAAACTGTCGAAACGAGATGCACGGATGACAGTTTTGATCCAGTTAAAGGGGCCTTTTCACAGTTTTGGCATGTTTTGAAATAAGTCATTAAATGCTTTATATTGATAAATGTAAACATTGGATCTTAAAGGCTCCAGTAAAAAATCAAGAATAAAATTCAAAAGTAGATAACATGACAAATCTTTGAAAACTGACCATGAAACGAATGTTGTACAGTGATTTGCACTGTAAAATTGCGCAATAACTCTGATGGATTATTGAGGTTACCTTAGGACATATTTTATATGTATTTGTTTAAATTTTATTCTATGAAAAATATAAAAACTGATCCCTATCAATATTAATTAACAAAACAATATATCCACTATTAACCTAGATACTTAGATGAACTGTCTGTGGCGATATGTACACCATTTCCCCTCGAAAAACTACCCACTCGCTCGCAAGTCCTCGGTCGGCTTCAGTGTGCAATCTGGAGCCCAGAGATCGTCGAACCCAACGTGCTTAGACCCCGGTATCGTACCCCCGTCCTTCTCTGAAATAATTCTGAGAAACTGTTATAATAATACAGCTTTTATTTCTAAGGGAAATGAAGTACTTATTTATCTTCTAAAGGTAGACCATGTAAATGTTTTAACATATGTATTTAATTAAATGTATATACACGCTTATTAAATTCATATCAATAAGAGAATATTATGGGATTGTTATGAAGAAGCTTTACAGCAAGGACATGTTTGCATTGAAGCTTTTATAAAGGAATGTTAACTCGTTGCTATATTGCCATTGGTTATCAGGCGGACAATCCACATATATGTATGCTTACATTTCTGATCACACCCCAGACTCTACATGTAGTCCGGAAAGCAGTTTGAGTTAGGAAGATTGCACGGTATCTCTGGTGTACTCGTGACACATTTTAAGATGTCGAAGTGAACAGAGGAAGGGATGTGACCGCTGAAATACATGAGATAAACTCTACAGAATAGAAACAAGCACTTGGCAAAACAATGAATAAAACCCCTCGATGCCGCATGCAGTAATATGTAGCAAGTTGTAAAAATGATAGATTGTACCGTGAGGCGTGAACATATATGACCCCGGTTCGTTTTGAACACAGTTTGAGGTTATCAATAACACACATGTACATACAACATATTTAACTTCTACGCCTTGTGGTTTCATAGAAACCATGCTTTGCGCTATCTGGCTATATAATTGTATATAAACAATATGCCCCCTGTGTATGTCCAGTTATAACCTCGGTGTCATGATTTAATATAACTGTAAAGAGAGTAAATATACAATAGTCCATGCAAAATATAACACATTTGGGCCGTGCTCTGTGAAAAGGGGGTTTAATGCATGTGCGTAAAGTGTCGTCCCAGATTTAGCCTGTGCACCAGATTAGCCTGTGTCAATCAGAGACGACACTTTCCGCCTAAACCGGATTTTTGCTTGGAAGAGACTATCTTTTAACGACAAAAAACAAAACAAGCGGTAACTGTGCGGACTGCACAGGCTAATCTGGGACGACAATTTTCGCACATGCATTTAACCCTCTTTTTCACAGAGCACGGTCCATTCATATGTTGTAGTATCAGAACGGCATAATTTTGCTCATAAACTCTATAGAAAAATAATATTCTTTTAGAAATTCTAAGTTTACAAGCAGGTATTTTTGTTATTATTAACGTTAGGACGATAAGAATCGCACATACACAGCTTCATATGATAAGCAGATGCCTGCAAGTTTGAATGTTGTACGCTGAAAAGTGAAGGACAACGCCTTCATACAAGAAGGTAACCACGGAGTGACAGATGGAATGACGTCCATCGTGATTCCGACATACCACCCTTACTTCGTTATGGGGGGTGGAGGGGGGGTGGAGAGAATAATTATTTAAAATCGTTCCAAAATAGTTTACAACAAACTCACAAACCAGGGATTCTCCATTATCTAAATAATATAACTGGTAGAGCCGAGCTAGATTAGATATATCGCATTACCTATTTGGGATATGGTCTTGAAATTATGTAAATGGTCATCTACCCAAACACTGACATTCATAGTGGGACATTAATACTTTTTTAAACACTAGTCCGTAACAATATTTGCCAATTACCTCATATAAGCTTCCTTGTACGTGTCAACCTGACTGTCGAAAGAGAAGGAGACGTCAAGGACCCTCAAGTCACGTGGGGCCCTCTTTAGGGGCCGGCTTCCTAACTGACCCTTCAGCCAGTTTGTAGAAACAACAGTCAACGCTCTGGCTGCACACATCCTGATGAGTTTTAAAGGTAACAGACAAAAAATAGTGGTTTAAAATTGCCTAACCGATGTCGTGTAGCAATGTTCCCGACGCAAATTTCTGAATCTTGTTTTTCGGAAGACTATTTCAATGTTTGGTAGTACGGAACAAATATGAGGATGATGTTTGAAAGCCTAGTGTACATGTGGGATTGCAATATGTTTCTTGCTCATTTCGAGTTACGTGTTCATCAATCACTTCATTATTAAGAGAAAAGATTAAAATCATAATCTAGAAAAAAGTGTTTCAATTTGAGTGACTGAGTACCAAAATTGTAAAGCTTAAAATGCTATAAGAAGAGTAATGTATACAAAGCATTCTTTATTATTGTTTACTAATGGTAAAAGAAACAATGAATGAAGTGTGTATTGACTATTACTGTTCTGTCTTTGCGAAAACTGAAAAGGAGTACATAGCTCTGCTGTTTTAGGGAGATAAATCATAATTGATCTTCTTGAGCAGTTTTCTCCCTTTAATACGAATAACCTCTGTGCAGATAAGTCAACCCATTTATTTTGTTTAATTTGGTTGTTAAAATTCAGAATGAGAAGTCTGGTTGTGTAGTGATTGTATTTCGACGTTTATGAGGTCCTGAATCGTCTTAAGCTGCATAATGTGAGAACTAGGAGTGTGTCCAAGCCCGTATAGCTGTAATTTCAAGCTATTTTGTCCTGTGTTAACTGCGATTATATACCTGTCCGGTAGGGTGAACAACAACCAAGCTCACGTGCGCTTAGAGTAGGAATTAAATGGGGACGCGTAGTTCAGAAAAACGTGTACTGAACACTTCGCTTTCCGGACAGCCTCACTGATTATTCCGTCGGTATGTGTCTTTAAAAGTGTATGAGTACCTTACGCATTCAATTATCAAAAGAAATCTCGTTCAAAACCTATCTTTGACAGATGTCGAAAAAATGGTAAATATTTGCAAAGTCCATTACCTGACTAGAACAAAAACTTTGTCTCTTGTCGGAGAACTTAATACTTAATACCCTGGTTAAAAAATATATGATTCACCCGCTTTTCCGATATGATTTTATAACAAAACTGTGTCTATCCACTTCTAAATCAAAATGGATTAAGTTGGGAAACAAGTTCAAATTTGCAACATAATCGAGCGTTAATGACAAAGTAAATTTGAATTTCCTAACAAAAACATTCTCTGTTCTATTGTTACATACTCCTTGTCCAATTTAAATTCGTAACGGGTACCTAATAATTGCACAACAAATAACCATGTGTAGTTTTGCGTTGAGAAATATGCATAGTTATGGCCATGAGAAAATTAGCAACCTGCATTTAGAATCTAGCATGTCACGCCTGGTTTCCATATTACAATTGCTTGGTGTATCAGAAATATCATATAACGGGCAAAGTATTGCAAACGGAGACATTTACAAGGACGCGAAGCTATCTGATTTTAAATATCGTATTACAAATATAACGACAAATACAACGGACGCCAAGCTAGATAACAGTTGACAGACGCTGTATTGAAATGCCACATTTCAGTTCTCAAAAGCAAAATGTGCTTCGTGCGTGAGATTAAAAAACAACACACAAATAAATATAAAAAGTACAAATTGTTTTTACCTTATAGGACCTTCTTTTGTAATATTCATTTTCTTTATACACCAATAGCATTTGAGCGTACTAAATGCTCCTAATGTTTCTCAATATTCTTTATCGAGTAATGAACTGCTATGCACGTTCTTACTTCATAAAGATAATGCGTGAAACTCTATTTTAATATACATAAACTTAATTCTTAAGAAAACTTTGATGGTAAAACGTTGAAATTAAATTAAAGACCTTTCTTCCTCTGGGCACATTTAAAAAAAAAAGGCTAATTTTTTAGAACTGCTTAGAATTTTTTATTCTGGCTTTAATCTGGAATAGTTATATTTCAGTTAATATCTCTCATTGGTGTTTAAATTATGTCCAAATTTTTTCTTAAAATATGCAAGAATGAAAAAGTTATTGCGATTAATGTGGCTAAAAATGTCAGGAGTGTAAGGAAAAAGTGTGGTATTTTAAAATTTAATTGAACTTCACAGCAGCAGTTCAAACATATTTGGAAACATACCATATTAAAATGTCCTGCATATTAAAATTATGTTATTTAACTAATATTTAAATGTCTTCTTCCACATTTAATAATGACTTTTACATATCTTGTTGTCACTTGAAGACACACACCCCCTGGAGAAAAAAAGTTACAAAATTCCCTAAAATTCAACTTTACATTGATGTTACATTTTATATACTGCATGTTCCATTATTTTCATGTGAGAGTTAAGAAGTAGCAAGTGTATTGAATTAAACCAGTGCAAGCTTCATCATAAAAACTTCTTTTTATTAGAAGGATGACCGCATTTACTAGTGTACTCTCAAAATGTTAGGAGTGTAAGATTTCGAATCAAACAATGATACATTTTTGCACATTTTTTTATTAAACCAACAACAAGTTAACCATAACAGGTTATTTAAGTTCACAAAATACACTTGTCATTGAGATATATCCCACTTTTTAATGTCCGGAGTGTAAGATTTTGTTCAAGTTTGAATTTCGGACAATAAGTTGGCTATGGATGATATAAATGTCTGTAAGTTGATTTATTTGCTCACATAATGATCTTAATTTCTCAGTTAATTCACTTGAAAAGTAAATCCTAAACTATTTAATGCCCAGGACTTCTGAGATCAATAACATTTATTTCTGCTTAGGTAGGAAAGTCCTACATTCAGTAATTTTGTGTTTTTGCAATGAAAATGGTATAATAAGTCATATAATGACCATTCTTTGAGTTCCCTAAGAATACATAACAACAGAGTGACTGAAGTTTCCAAGGCACATATTAAAGGTTAGTGTGAAATCTTACACTCCTGACATATTTATGAATAAAAGCACTTTTAGACTGTTTAATGCCCCCATTTTGTCTTGGAAACCATGCAAATCAATTTATAAAAGGGATGGTGTCCTGTTTCAGTCATATTAGTAAATAAAACAAGATGACCCAGGCCCCTGAATAACAAATCTGAAGACTATACACATTTATTAATAGTGTTTTTCAAGGATTTGACCTTGTGACCAAGATTTGACTTTGCAATTCATGACCCACTTTCAAATTTGGCCTAGATTATAGAGTTGAACATGCAGTAAAAGGTTAATTCAAGATATGACATGAACATTTGTTTATCAAGTGTTTCTACTGTCTATGATATTTTGAATCACTGTGACTGTTTTTAATGGCAAAACTTCACCTAGATATTATGCATATAATTCAAACAAAGTGTTATGAAGATCACTACTATTCACTAGAAACTGTGACTAGCTCATAGTGTTTCTATGATTTGACCTTGTTACATAGTTTAACCCACATAATCATGAAGAAGCTTCCAACTATAAAATTACCATTTTGATCACAGACACAATCAGGTTAGTTTAAACCTATTTATTTTAGCTCGATTGCATCGAAAGCCTTAGGCTTATTGAAACGCTCTCGAGTCCGTTTCCTGGGCCTAGAACCAGTAATTGGTGTCTAAGGGGGAGATCTTAAGAACGCTCCCACAATGGGGATCGAACCCATGACCTCCCGGTCGCTAGGCGGACACCATATCTATTACACCACGGAAACCTAACAATCAGGTTCATATTGATAATTGTGAGCTCTGTGATATTTTCCAATGTATTTACCAAGTGACCTAGTTTTTAACTAAAGCTCACAAAGTGTCACAAGATTTTATTGAAAATTAAATAAGAACGAAAAAGATTTAATGCAATAATTTTGGGCCAAAATTGCAGCCTCAAGAGAGTAAACAAACTTATCGTTAACAAATGATCATCGATGTAGGGGATGTAAATGACACTATATGCACGAGATAAAAATAAGGGCATTTATAAAAAGACCAATTATCTCTTAAAAGAACTAACTATATTGTATATAGATAATATAAGATTTTTATTATATAAAGTTTATATAAGGCACCATATCTCTTAAAAGGACTTACTATATAGTAAATAAAGATTATATGCGTGTTTTATTATGTTCAGCTTATAGGTAAAGTGTATCAAACCGAAAAGTTGAAACAATGTTTACGCGCTTAAGCATGGACAAAATAAATATATTGGGGCGTTAAAGTATAATTATGATACCGATAACAATAAACTTAATGTTTGATTAAAACAAACTGTACCTGTATTGTACTCCTTACAAATAAATCCAGACTTGGTTAACGTTCCTCGCCTTTGCTACAAGAACTGTAACGTACACCAAGATTTGACGATTTAAGTGAAGCGCTGCATGCATGTATTAAAGGGAAACGTAATACTGCACTTTGGTGTTAACCCAACTTCAGTCTTCAAAGCCACCATCATCATCATCATCATCATCATCATCATCATCATCATCATCAATCATCATCATCATCATCATCATCATCATCATCATCATCATCATCATCATCATCATCATCATCATCATCATCATCATCATCATCATCATCATCATCATCACATCATCATCATCATCATCATCATCATCATCACGATTATCAACATCATCAACATCATCATCGTCGTCATCATTTTCGTCGTCGTCGTCGTCTTCGTCGTCGTCGTCATCATCATCATTAGAAGACACTTTCCGCTTTTATGATGTTTTTCGTTTGAAGAAAGTCTCTTCTTAGCAAAAATCCACTTAAGGCGGAAAGTATCGTCCCTGATTAGCCTATGCGGACTGCACAAGCTAATCTGGGACGACACTTAACGCACATGCATTTTACCCCATTTTCACAGAGCGATATAAATATATGAGTATATCCACGGCGATTCTTATCCTTCCATAGCACGCACCTTTCTTCGATTGTTTGCGTTGCAAGCCTGAGTTGCTTCTGTAAAAATGATAACCTGTTAGCGGTCCTTTTGTATTTTGTACGGGAAGCTGACGTTAACGTTTCACGGCATGTGTTAAAAACGGTTTCAATCAATATGTGACCCAATGCGTTTCTGAGAAAAGATGTATTTTTCAGCTTTGATTATGCGATCATTTGGTTTCCATCGCGATTCTTGTGTGTTCTGCGTTGCCGAAAGAATATGAAGACGTAATTCCGTTTTGCCGGAGCATAACATCACTATTGTATAGAACAAAAGTACATCAACCCAACCATAACATAATAACAATAAGAGTAACAATAATTGTTAAAAATAATTATATTAATAGTTTTCATAATAATCATGTAAGATATACGTTTAACAATTACAATACATGTATGTGTAAATAATTAAGACGTAATAAAAGGACATTTAACAAAATAAACAGTAATGAATTGCAGTACTCTGAATGCCAGTATTTCTTATTTTTAATACAATTTGCTTAATCAATATTTATTATTGTGTTCATCATATTTCGATGCATAGCATATAAATCGCACGATGCAAACAATTGAATCTGTAAGCAAGTGCTACAGTTAGTGGACTAAGCATGCCTTCAGTGGTATAATATATTCTTAATTAACTTCACAATGTACAAATATATACAAATAAAACGCTATTGTATTGACAGCATGCAATAAAAGATTGACACTGTTAATCAAAATCTAAAAAATAACAGTTTGCAATTGTTCATATGCTTGTGTCCACATGGCAACGAAACAATAAACATTGCATACGGCTTCATGACCATCAATAAAAGTAAATGTACTGAGCCCCTCCATTTTTGATTGTTTTTAGAGGACGCTTAATTAATCAATTAATCAATTATCATCCCGCGTTTCTGTGAACGTGGATTGGTAACGTTACTATTTTTGAGTTTTTGTTTCGCGTTTTTCGGAACGTTTTCAGACAATGTCCACATTCTTCATACCGTAATTTCTTGCAGCAATGTCCAAATATTAGAAGTGTATCGTATGCATAACAACTTATCGATGTAATGTGGATAAAAAGTTCGGATATACACCTAAATACAATCAAATAAATAATTGCATTTTCTGCCGCATCCACCTTCAGGTAAACGTTGATAATCATGCTTTGTTTCGAAGAGCTTGGTTTCGTAATCCTTATGATATATGAGTGAAAGTGACTCTGCTACCATTTTTTATTAGTTTCAATCGATTGTTTAAGTTGCACAAAGTTTCTATGTTACCAATCGTTTAAACTTCTGGTGACAACGCGAAGAATATCCGGTTTTCTCTGTGTCGCAGACTTTTTGATCGATCTTCTCTGTATGTCGGGCTTCTAAATCGATCTATTCTACTCTGGGTATAAGGCTTATCGATCGATCTTATCAGTATGTTGGAAGTCTTACTCTGTGTGTCGGCTTTCTTTGTCGTTATACTCTGTGTGTCGGCTTTCTTCATCGTTCTGCTCTGTGTGTGGGCTCTCTTAATCGTTGTACTTTTTATGTGTCGGCTTTCTTGATCGTTCTTCTCTGTGTTTCGGCTTTCTTTCGTTATATTATGTTCGTCGACTTCCTTGATCGCTCTACTCTGTGTGTCGGCTTTCTTGATCGTTTTACTCTGTGTGTCGGCTTTCTTGATCGTTATACTCTGTGTCAGCTTTCTTGATCGCTCAATAATGTCTTTCGGCTTTCTTGATCGTTGTACACTGTGTGTCGGCTTTTTTGATCGTTGTATTATGTGAGTCAGCTTTCTTGATCGTTTTACTCTGTGTGTCGGCTTTCTTCATCGTTCTATTCAGTGTGTCGGCTGTTTTATCGTTCTACTCTGTGCGTCGGCTTTCTAGATTGTTTTATTTTGTGTGTAGGCTTTTTTTGACCGTTTAACTCTGAGTGCCGGCTTTCTTAATCGTTCTTCTCTGCGTGTCGGCTTTTTTCAGAGTTTTACTCTGTGTGTCGGCTTTCTTGATAGTTAAACTCTGTGTGTCGGCCTTCTTGATCGCTTTATTCCATGTGTCTCTAATCTAGATCTTTCTGCTCTGTGTGTCGGCTTTCTAGATCGTTTTACTCTTTATTAGGCTTTCTTGATCGCTGTACTCTGTGTATCGGCTTTATTTATCGTTTTACTTTGTGTGTCTGCTTTCTTCATCGTTCTACCCTGTGTGTCGGATTTCTTGTCGCTTCACTCTTTATGTCGGCCTTCTTCATCGTTCTACTCTGTGTGTCGGCTTTCTTAAGCGTTATCATCTTTGTGTCGGCTTTCTTGATCGGTTTACTCTGTGTGTTGACATTGTTGATCGTTCTACTCTGTGTATCGGTTTTCTTGATCGTTCTACTATGTGTGTCGGCTTTCTTGATCGTTCTACTCTGTCTGTCGGCTTTCTTAATGGTTCAAATCTGTGTGTCGCCACACGTGATCGTTTTACTCTGTGTGTCGGCTTTCTTGATCATTGTACTCTGAATGTCGGCTTTCTCGATCGTTCTACTCTGCGTGCCGCGTGGCTTGATCTTTCTTCTCTTTGTCGGCTTTCTCGATCTCTGTGCCGGGTTTTTATTAGATCTTAAAGTTCTGACGTTTTTTTACGATCATCGTTATCAATCTCATTTGTGTGTCGGCTTCTCAAAATATTATTTTGTCTTTCGGCTTCCTGGTCTGGCATCTCGGGCTTTTTATATCTCCGCATATTTCCATCTCTTGCAGATCACATCTCGCTCGTCATGGTTCACGTGAAATAATAGATTGCCGACTCGTATTTCTAGCAGGAACGACTTACTTATCTCCTTCGTTATTATGTTCGTATGGAAATACGATTCCTTATCCATGATCAAGTATTAAA
The DNA here is from genome assembly GCF_020536995.1 of Dreissena polymorpha. Lineage (NCBI taxonomy): Eukaryota > Metazoa > Mollusca > Bivalvia > Myida > Dreissenidae > Dreissena > Dreissena polymorpha. The sequence continues at coordinate 8,786 of NW_026273366.1, read as the reverse complement.
GTTATTTCCAAAATCTTCATGTACAATCATTTTGATTGATTTCTTTATGCAAAAAACTACGCTCTAGGACATCGGACCATTTTAAATGCTGGTTAATATTAGTATGTTACATTTTTTTTAATCAATACATATTTCTACAGTACTTTAATTACTTCGAGATTAACCATGGTCTTAAGCATACGAACGAGGTGAACCATTTATAAACACATATCAGCCAGTTTTTCGTAATTGTATATGTGTCTGTGCTTAATGAAATTGTTATATGCTTGTCACATTAATACCAATTGTAACTAACGTGTTAGGTAAGAGTCAGTAATTCTACCGATCTTTTAAGGGGCCTTTTCACTTTTGGTAAGTTGACAAAATTGAAAAAAAAAAGAATCGCAAATGTTCGTTGTATTTGTGAGGAAACAGTTATACTGAACATTTACCGTGCTCTAAAATATCCATAATATGCATCTTTTGACGATTTATAAAGCGTTGCAACGCTAAACGATTGAATAATACTTGATTTTGAAAAACGATAACATATACATATATACACAGTGTGGCCCATACCACGTTGTCCGTGAATTCATTTTTTAAAAGACACGGTGCCTATATCACATGACTTTTTAAGATCTGTGTGGGGAGCATGCCTGTATATGTATTAGTTCAACAAGCGGTAAAAGCGTAGTGTATAGCTATCGCATTTAAAAATCGAGTTTCAAATACATTGTTGACAAGCATTTTTTTAAACCATTGAATTGAACTGAAAAACAGTATACGACACAGATCCTTCTTAAAACGTATACCATACAGATCATATTACTGTAAGAATATTTTTCTAGATTTTGTTTTCATAAATATATAAAACAAACCTGAAAAAGAATGCAAAATGATATAGTGTAAGCTCCGCCCATAAAGTGTATTGCTTAATTTCACCAGATGTGATGTTTCTGTGTCAAAATAAAATAATGTCCCAATACTGATCACACGCTTTTTCTAACCGTTCAAACGCCCGGTTGCACTTTACTGAAAAAAAAACTTATTTGTTTTATAAAATCATGATAACTGTAGAATACTCTCATGAATGAGCGGGCTCTCCACTTTATCCCATGGTGAAAATGGTGAAATATTTAAAAAGTATTCCAAAAAAATGTTACATGCGTCGCGCTTTGTTGATATTTTACTCCCCACACAGATCTTATAAAGTCTAGTGGTATAGGCACGCAAGACGTAAGACGCAAAGACGAAAATTTAAATTTTAAATATTACCTCCGCGAATAAAATTTAAATTCATGTAAGTATCTTATTATTTACTCTATTTTGAAGAAATAAAGCCCACGCTATGGGTAAAGTTGAGAACTATTCCCGGTTTTATAAAAGTTGATACCAGATGAATGCAAATTCCTAGTTTTTACGTTACAAGTCATACAAGCACGGCAAGCACATTTTAAATCTTCAAAAATATCCGTTTTATATGCCTTTTTGCAGTGCACTAATATAAGCGGGCGCGAATAATACATATACAATGTGTTCTGTCCGAAAAATTATCATAAAACACCATCTTTAAGATTTCAATGTACACCAAAAATGTGGCTAACATGACAATCAATGAATTCAAGGCAAGCACGACAAGTCGATATTCGGCTAGAACGACCAGTTATAAATTATGTTTCTGAACAGAACCGATGTAAATGACGATTAAATAAACAAAACATCGTCTTGATCCGGGAATTTAAACACAAACAATACAATGTCGGAGAATAATTGCAATGCTGTAATGCACAGATGCAATAAAAAAAAGTCAAACTTTCACAGAAAACAAACCTCGGAATCTGAAAGAGAGACTATATGTTCAACTTATTAAGGCGAATGTGAGACACACACTTCTGGTGTTAGAACTCAATATAAGTTGCAGTGCTTTTTTACAGACGCCCCGGGGCCGTTATTGCTGGCTTAGGGAGGGCAGCCCCCTCCTTATGTTATTTATTTTTACATTTATTTATGACGTTATTTGGTGCGTTATGACTCTTTCCCCCAAGTGGTCCCTAACTCCAAGATTTGGACATTGAAATCGGAAAATCTGTTGACAGCACGTGCAACGTTCCGCCTGTTTAATGTTTTACGAAGAGCGAAGGTGGAGTTAACGGTTAAATGCACTACCCGATGCGCTGATATTGAACTTCTGTTTGTTGCATGTTCAGTCCCAAGTTGCAATCGTAATTACTCCAACGAAGCTTGGAACAAATGAGTACATTTATCTCGGCTTTCCGCAAAAGTTCGAGTAGTTCCGATATTCCAACTTCCGGAAACATTTCCAAAAAAGGCGAACATTTGTGTTTACAAAATTCTTAAACACATTTGTTGTCAGTAACGGCAACGGTGTTTCTTGGATTATAACTAGTTATTAAATTGCAAGCTAATTATATGTTTAACTACACTAATATCTGGATTATTTTATATAATTTAAATGCTAAACAAGATATTGGTGTCACAGAATCGGTCTATGAACTTTTTCATGATGATTATTTTACTGTTTTCCAGAAAAGTCATTTTTGATCACCATTTTATTAAGATCGTTTTATTAAGAGACAAAATTTGGTTACTTCCTTGAGTTGTCTCTCAATACAATATTGACTATTATGTATGATAACCCTAAATCTTGCTGACAAACTTTGTGTATCTGTCAAAACATAAGTAATGGGTGCATTGCTGTCTATGACACATATTTTTATACATGAACTTTAACATCATGCAAATATTTTTTTTCAACTAAAGTGGTATTTAAAATATAATAGGGCCTTTGAACACTCCAAGTTTAAATATCGCTTCATAAAATTACTCAGCTGAATCTAGTTTAACAAAAGATTTTATAATGTTCATTTCAGTACCCCATGGTATGTAAAGAATTGTAAAACATGTTGAATCATCACGCAAGAGAGCATGGTGTATACAACTGCCATACAGGTGCTGGCGTCTGCAGGCCGTGTTTATACTAAATATTTGGTGCATCCTTCTCAGATTACATGCTTCAATAGATGCCATGTCCTGATTTCTTTGCTGATATGTAAATGCATGTATATTAGCAACACACCTGTTATTTATTAAGCAGATTGGCTGACATACGATGCTGCATATGCAGTAGTGATTTGAAATAACTAAACCAGTGAAAAAATATATTTTTATGTAAACAGATATGATGAACCGTAATTTTTCACATACGGGTATTTTTATGATGGGCGGTATATTTTATGTTTTAAATGAAAACATTTAAAGCATGAAAACGTATTAACACGTCACATTTCATAGTACGATGACGACAATGCAACAGTGCGACAATTCGATGGCGACAGTGCGATAGTACGTTGGCGACAGTGCTTCATCGCCATCGTACTATCGCGTTATCGTACTGTCGTCATCGTATTATCGCATTGTCGCCATCGTACCATCGCACTGTCGCCATCGTAATGTCGCACTGTCGTCATCGTATAATTGCATTGTCGCCATCGTACTATCGCACTATCGCATTGTCGCATTGTCGCCATCGTACTATCGCACTGTCGCCATGGTATGGTCGCACTGTCGTCATCGTATTATAGCACTATAGCATTATCGCATTGTCGCCATCGTACTTTCGCACTGTCGCCATCGTACTTCGCACTGTCGCCATCGTATTGTCGCATTGTCGTCATCGTATTATCGCATTGTCGCCATCGTACTATCGCACTAATCGCATTGTCGCATTGTCGCCATCATACTATCGCACTGTCGCCATGGTATTGTCGCACTGTCGTCATCGTATTATCGCACTAATCGCATTATCGCATTGTCGCCATCGTACTTTCGCACTGTCGCCATCGTACTTTCGCACTGTCGCCATAGTATTGTCGAATTGTCGCCATCGTACTATCGCGTTATCGTACTGTCGCATCGTTTTATCGCATTGTCGCCGTCGTACTATCGCACTGTCGCCATCGTATTGGTCGCCATCGTACTATCGCATTGTCGCCCTCTGATTTTTAATGTGTAACCACGATGGCCATAACGGTATTTCCGTATAAATTACATAGAGAAGTGCTCCCGAAGATTATTAAGTGGACTCATCATTAAGCATTCTTGTTGAAATACTGCTATTTATAACCGAGACGATGCGTTACGTTACACTATATTTTAGAAAATGAACAAACACATTTACAGAAAATCATGTTATCGAATCAGCTGATAAACCTTGGTATTATAACGTTTGCCACTGTGAGGTTTTTAAATATATATTATGTTAATGCGAGGAGACTTGAAATGTGAATCTTACCACGATGTGTTTATGAACTGCTGATTTAATTTACATAGATGAAAATAGAGCTACATTTGTTATCGATATTCTTGGAAATGAATGGCTATTAGTGTGTAGACAAGTCAACATATTTTCCAAGAGGGCTTGTACATGCTGAACTTGCTACACAATAACGATGACGTACTATTCAAGGTAATGTATGGAAAGAATTAAATCATTAAATCTACGAAACTATTTCTTGTAATACAAATTCATTAACTGAAAACGAATAATAATAATAATAATAATAATAAATTAGTAATAGTAATAACTATAATAATAATAATAATGATAATCGGAGTGATATAAAAGACATAGGTTCAATCTTGATATGACATGTGTTCACGGAAGAAAATTATTTCAACACTACACTTGATTTGTCATGAACAGAAGACGACGAGGATCTCGCGGTGAATTTAGGAATGGAACTAATCAACGTGCTCTGAGCTCTAGGCACGTACACAGAGGAGGCCAAGGGGCGCGGTGGAAATAGCAATAGAAGATCCAAGACATTTAGAGGAACAGAGCCCGAACCTCGAGGACCGCGGTAATAGATAATAACCATGGAAGACACATAACAGGTTAACTATTTGTAAGTTGTATGCTTAAGCAAAAGCCTTTTAAGTGTGTTTATGCACGTATAATAACTAATATTTATTTGATTGAACTATGAACATGACAGATCAGTGGAAGAATGTTTAACAAGGAAGATTACAAGTAGATTTAAACAATTTATCGTAAGAGGTTTTACAATTGATACAATATAAAAGTTAAACGTTTCTATGTATAAACTCAAAGCAATACATGTGAACAATATGCATAGGCTATATTTTAGTATGAATCAAACATGGTATATAACAATAAACATGTATCAAGATAAAAACTTAGGCATTGTACATCATTTTTACACAGCATCGTAGTTTCAACGCATAGTTAGAGAACATGAACAATCACAAATAAAAATAAAAACAAACCAACAGGCAAGACTAATAGATGTTCGGTATCCGGAATTCCAAGAATCTGCTAAACGAATGAATATCGTATATTGAACGTGTAATGTTATTATGAGCATCAGTTGGTTGTCAGAGGATTCCGGTTTAAAATGTCCGGTTTTGATGGAATACACTATAACCACGGAATGTAGGGACTTACTGGGATGAAACTGTATGTGAATCACAAGGGAATACACTATAACCACGTAATGTAATGACTGATTGAGATAGAATTGTATGTGTATCACAAGGGAATACACTATAACGACGTAATGTAATGACTAGTTGAGTTAAAACTGTATGTGAATCACAAGGGAATACACTATAACACGTAATGTAATGACTGATTGAGAGATAGAATTGTATGTGTATCACAAGGGAACACTATAACGACGTAATGTAATGACTAGTTGAGATAAAACTGTATGTATCACAAGGGAATACACTATAACGACGTAATGTAATGACTAGTTGAGATAAAACTGTATGTGTATCACAAGGGAATACACTATAACCACGTAATGTAATGACTGATTGAGATAGAATTGTATGTGTATCACAAGGGAATACACTATAACCACGTAATGTAATGACTAGTTGAGATAAAACTGTATGTGTATCACAAGGGAATACACTATAACCACGTAATGTAATGACTAGTTGAGATAAAACTGTATGTGTATCACAAGGGAATACACTATAACCACGTAATGTAATGACTGATTGAGATAGAATTGTATGTGTATCACAAGGGAATACACTATAACCACGTAATGTAATGACTAGTTGAGATAAAACTGTATGTGTATCACAAGGGAATACACTATAACGACGTAATGTAATGACTGATTGAGATAAAACTGTATGTGAATCACAAGGGAATACACTATAACCACGTAATGTAATGACTGATTGAGATAGAATTGTATGTGTATCACAAGGGAATACACTATAACCACGTAATGTAATGACTAGTTGAGATAAAACTGTATGTGTATCAAAAGGAATACACTATAACGACGTAATGTAATGACTAGTTGAGATAAAACTGTATGTGAATCACAAGGGAATACACTATAACCACGTAATGTAATGACTGATTGAGATAGAATTGTATGTTTATCACAAGGGAATACACTATAACCACGTAATGTAATGACTAGTTGAGATAAAACTGTATGTGTATCACAAGGGAATACACTATAACGACGTAATGTAATGACTGATTGAGATAAAACTGTATGTGCATCACAATGGAATACACTTTGACTACGTAATGTAATGACTAATTGAGATAAAAAATGTATTTGTATCACAATTGAATACACTATAACCACGTAATGTAATGACTGATTGAGATAAAACTGTAATTGTATCACAGGGAATACACTTTAACCACGGAATGTAGTGACTGATTGACATTAAAGTGTATGTGTATCACAAGGGAATACACTTTAACCACGTAATGTAATGACTGATTGAGACAAAACTGTATGTGTATCACAAAGAAATACACTATGACTACGTAATGTAATGACTGATTGAGATAAAACTGTAATGTATCACAAAGAAATACACTATGACTACGTAATGTAATGACTGATTGAGATAAAACTGTATGTGAATAACAATGAAATACACTATAACCACGTAATGTAATGACTGATTGACATAAAACTGTATGTGTATCACAATGGAATACACTATAACCACGCAATGTAATGACTGATTGAGATAAAACTGTATGTTTATCACAAGTAAATACACTATAACCACGTTATGTAATGACTAATTGAGATACAAAATGTATTTGTATCACAAGGGAATACACGTTAACCACGGAATGTAGTGACTGATTGACATACAACTGTATTTGTATCACAAGGGAATACACGTTTACCACGGAATGAAAGGACTGATTGAGATAAAACTGCATATGTATCACAAGCGTGACTAACCTCAACGCCATGCTTTTCAAATGCATGACATCCATGCCATTGATTAAGGATATGTGTACAACTCGCAGACGTCAACGCCATGCTTTTCAAAGGCATGACATCTGTGCCATTGATTAAGGATATGTGTACAACTCGCAGACGTCAACGCCATGCTTTTCAAAGGCATGACATCAATGTTCTTGACTACACTAAGCACATGGACACAACTCACAGAAATAAATGGATTAATCCATGTGAAAATTGTACCTTGAACACCAACACGTAATGGTGATGTCATAATTGAATTTCAATTTGATCGCTCCACACAGTTACATCATTTTGCATAATTGGCATCTATAACCATCTCTAAGTTTAATGGAAACCTTATGAATACATGGATCATTGCACATGAAATTTGTGTCACTTCAATATAAAGAAGTGAAACTCCAGCTGCTGGAGCAGTGTTGAATTTTCATTAAAAACAATTAGTTGGTCCTTTATTTAAGGCAAGTGACCGATTGCCCAAACAGTACAAAACAGCACAATACAGCACAATACAAACCAACATAAACACAAAATATGAATAAAGTGGGGTCACCGCCTTGGAACGGTCAATGCAAAGCATTGGGGGTTTAAACCAGGTTATAGAGCGCTCAACCTCACACTTGGCCCAGCAATATTCATAATACATTTAAGTGTAAATAAAATTTAACGTCATAGCATTGTAACTCAAATTAAACAATAATAAAAGGGAATTAAAACGCATTCAATTTAATAACTATTTAATTACTCAATTGCATCGAAGATACAAGACACATTTCTAGTTTTAATTTAATTTCTTTAGAAATATGAAGAAGCTATTCGCTCCACATATTAATGACATTTTAGGTTTCCGGCACATATCCATTTTTTCGTGTTGATAACATTATGCAAGTTTCAATAAAAATCGCTTAAGAAATGTCGAAGTAGTAGTTTGCTCAACAAATGAAAACCATTTCATATGGCAGCTATGCCCATATCTTAGATCAATGTCAGGTAACTCAATAAGTAGTTTTTTTATTCGGACCGAGTGCCTAAATATACTAATATATAATATAGTTTTGCTCCACAACGTGAACTTATTGAATTTTAAATTGGCAGCCACAATCATGGGTAGATTCATTGTAAAAAAAGAAGCAATAAATGGATCATTGCGGATTACATATTTCAGATTTCATTCAACTCAATTAATCATAAAATTATTAAAATTTGGATCACCGGATTGTAACGGTCAATGTAAAGCATTAGAGGTTAAACCGTTTTTATTTCCCTTACTATAATGTCAGTATTAATGTCTTCATTTACTAAGTATTTAAAAAAAACACATAAAGCCCAACAAGAGCTCATAGTCCTTTAAACACGTTTAAATTTAATTACTGCATTGTATTGTAGAACGGAAGATCCTCTGAATATGATGTTAAATCTTCAGAAGGAAGATAGTGGTGTTGTCGCAGTAAACTATTGCTCAGGTCCCCCATCGCTGCTCTGGAAATGTAAACGCTT